>NW_028301563.1:28880000-28932500 GCF_042242905.1 Orbicella faveolata
CACTGCCACTGCCACTGCCACTATCACTACTACTACCACTACCACTACCACTACCACTACCACTACCACTACCACTACAACTACCACTACCACCACCACTACCACTACCACTACCACCACCACTACCACTACCACCACCACCACCACTACCACCACCACCACCACCACCACCACCACCACCACCACCACCACTACCACCACCACTGCCACCACCACTGCCACCGCCACTGCCACCGCCACTGCCACCGCCACTGCCACCGCCACTGCCACCGCCACTGCCACCGCCACTGCCACCGCCACTGCCACCGCCACTGCCACCGCCACTGCCACCGCCACTGCCACCGCCACTGCCACCGCCACTGCCACCGCCACTGCCACCGCCACTGCCACCGCCACTGCCACCGCCACTGCCACCGCCACTGCCACCGCCACTGCCACCGCCACTGCCACCGCCACTGCCACCGCCACTGCCACCACTGTCACCACCACTACCACCACCACTACCTCTACCACGTTCAATTTCAATTTCACTTCCACTTCCATTGCCATTGCCACTGCCACTATCACTACTACTATCGCTGTCTCTACCACTAACAGTGCCACTGCCACTGCCACTGCCACTGTGACCAACACCGCAACTGCCACTGTCACTGCCACTGCCACTGACACTGCCACTCAGCCACCACCATTACCTACCGCCACCACCATTACCTCTGCGATGTTAAATGCACTGCCACTGCTGCTTCCTCAGCTACTGCTGCAACTTAGCCGATGTCTTTGTTCACTCAGAATAAAGCTGACATAGCTTTGACTAAAGTCATCAGTTTTGGAACTGCCTTATTATAGGAAATTAACGATACACTTTATTCACAAGATTTAAAAACAATCGGGTAAGTTTAATGCATCTTAATTTACGTCGATGTTAATTTTAAAGAGCACCTTTATTATATAGACACGAGTGTTTTACCACTTGTAAAATTCATACGAAACCACATTCGGGACTCGGGTGGCGTATTTTCCGTATCCTCACTAGTGAAGATATCGATTACTTCACTGATATCATGTTTGACCCTTAAACTGTACTTAAATTTGTTGCTGAATGATCGAAAGTCTTCAGCAATCTTTGGCAATCTTCGATAACCTTCGGAAATTTTCGGAAATTTTCCGGAAACGTTCGTGTGTCCTTGAGACAATTTTTGGAAAATTCGTCGGAAATCTTCGTCAAATGGTGAAAAACGTCGTTATCAGTATGTCTATATAATAAACAAAATAATACATGGTTGCTTGTAAATATGGAATATATCTTCGAGTGTTCAATTTAATATCTACGCTCGCCCATGTATTATCCTCTATTTGTTTCACCTTTGTTTCAGTAACAAAACCTCATCTGCTCAAAGCTCCACTATCAATGCCTCGGAGTCCGTATCTGGTAGTTCTTCTTCAAGATTGAGCTCAAAATGTCTTTGGACTGGTTTTCGTATTGATCCGTTTCCCCGAGGGGATAGCTAACTTCCTCAGTCCTTCTTAAATTTTCCAAGGTCATTTCGTCTTCGCACTTCATGGTCACCTTAATGGGGATTTCCAATGAGCTAACAATGACTGGAAATACTTTTTTGCCTTTAGATATGTATGTTGAGACGTTTGTATTACAGTTAATTTGCGTAAAATAAACTTAGGCGCGTTAATTTTGTGTAACGTAAATTTTCTTTCGCGTTGTCAAAGTACATCATTAATTTCCTATAATAAGGTATAATAAGCACTTAATGACTGGCCTCGAGGGGAACAGTGAGTTTTGTTTCCCGAGACCCTCAATGTTCCCCAAGGCGAAGCCGAAAGGAACATTGAGGTCGAGAGCAAACAAAACTCACTGTTTCCCGCGGGACCAGTCATTGAGTGTTTTGTTATACCTCCCAACTCAAAGATAGAAAAAAAGTGCGAAGAAATAGTTTGCTTGACGCCGGCTGGCTCACAAATTTGCCGCGGTTTCAAGGAACGCGTCCTGATCATGTGTGAGTCAAAAGTTCAAGTTGTTGTTTCCCTAGGGAGTTAGTGAATTTTGTTAGCCCTGGCGAATTAGTGAGTTTTGACCCACGACACATGACACGTTCTCCTCCAATCGGAAAACGTATCTCAGTTCAGAGGTAGAACAACGTAATTTATGACAATCATAGAGGAATCTCAAAGTCTAAACAAGTCTAAAATCAATGAAACAGCTCTCATTACGGCGTAGTTCTTACCAAAGTTAGGGAGCGTCTAGCCGAGGTGGACATTGCCAGTCCCATGATACCAGTAGACAACACCTTGGTAAAAACAGAAAACAGTTCGCCGTCAATATAAAATGGAAACTTTAAGATAAATCGTGCTTTTTAATTTTTCCGTAGAACAGATGAATGTTCGAACTTACTTTTATAGCGTTCTCAACTGGTAAGTTATTTTTCTTTCCTCTGTACTAAAACAGCTGACCTCACAGGCCCTAGTTGATTCTAAATCATTAGCTATTTAACCGTTGGACTACGAGCCCGAGTTTCCTATGAGTCTTTAGTCAACGAAGCGTAGCAGAATGTCGGAGAGTGAAAGGCAGGCAGAGTGAGATCACTTGCATTGTGAGCACTCTTAATTTTACAAAAAAAACCTGTGATCGCTTGTGCGATCATTTCAAGTGCTAGACAAATTCTTGTTCTTCTCCGCACTTTTGAAAGTATTTTGTCTCCTCTTCTCTACAGTTCTTTCTTTCGCTTTTTCGATCCTCTTGTTGTCCTCGCCCGGAATCGCCCGCGAGATCCCTGGTCTGATTTTCTTTGACCCGGGCCCGCCAACCGGCATTGCTCTTGTCAGCAAGCTTTAGTATTTTTTTGGCAATGGCGGGAACATATTTCAGCTCATAGTCGACCTTTTCCCTGGCTTTCTCTTCCTCCCTTACAGCCAGGAGACTGCCAAACTCGTTCAGAGTCCCTTTATCCTAGTTATGCGTGATTACAAAGAAACGCGTATTTATATTGTAACCTTCGAGTTTCAGCTTTCCGGCTCCAGCCGCCTTTTCCATTTTCTGAGTTTCACTGGCTGTTTGAGAGACCAAGTCTGGTGTAAAGCTTTCTATCGTCTGATCAAGATGGAATTTGTGCGCTTCGAAAACGTCCCCTAGCACTGCATAGTCTGGCTCGTGGAAGGTTCTGGGCTCATGGCATGGCTATACGATAACGAAACCCGGAAATGAAATCTGAAGCACAGCCGTAGTGGTCTCACACTTGATAAAAACATCAAGCAATTCATTTCTTTACATTCTCTACTGAAGTCGCAATGAGGAGTATCACTGATAGTAATCGTAGTGCTGACGAAAATGTGTAAGCATGAAAACCTGCATGCTGTCGCGAACGCTTCCAAAGGAAATATTATCGAAAAATCGAAAATTTATCGAACGTTGTAAAAACAATTCATTGTCACCTACATATAAACCCAAGCTGCAACTGGTTCTTCATCGGTTGTTTTTAAGTTTTAATCTACTTTAAAAACATTGTAAAGGAGAAGAAGAGACCATATTCTACCATGGATCATGTTACATCTCCGCAGTGTACTTACAAGAACAGCTATCCAACATGGTATGAAGAGAAAGCTTGGTAGAACACATCGTACTTGAAATCCGTCGACCAACCCGAGCGTTAAAAAGATAAATGACATCAAAATCTGAACTATCCAGATCTCCATTTCAAGACGTCTATTTTGCGCAATTTTAAGCTAGCTTTGGGAAAAGGTGTAAGCACTTCAATTTTCAAAAGCTGGTGAACTGTCCACTGATGAATGCAGAATTCAGCATAATAGGTGAACGGCTCTACAGGTAGAGTGTCACGAATACGTAAATTTATGTCCATATTTAAGACTGCTACGTTTGTACATGTAAATGCACGGGCGAAACTGAAAGATAATTAACTTTGCGGTCAGCTCTTCAGATGTGGATTCGCCTTGCTTTAGGACGCTTTTCAGTTTCCTTTCTCTATGGCCTCGTCTGTTAGAGGTAGCTCTGTCAATAGGGAGCTTAAGCAAACCACGACGGTGACACGAACAAGAACGTCAGCGAAAGGAAAACGTTTCACGAGCAAAGCTGTGGCTTTGCATGTGAATTATAAATCTTGTATATTTCTTTACTGTCATCTACAAAACGGCAATAACCAACTTCTGCGTGTTTCGGAGAATCTGAATCGTGACGAGTGATGTTGCGTATTTTCTTTTGGAATTGAACGCTGTCACTAGATATTTAGCCTGCACAAGTTTTTAGACCGATTGGCGTACTGAACAGGTCAAGAAAATTGGAACATTCGGAAGTAATTATAAATCCTTTTTTTCACTATGGGTTTTCCTCGGCGCCGCCGTCGTCATTGCATAAGCACCTCTAGCCGACTAGCTATCAATACGCCTGTATTGTTTGTTATAAGTGATACCAAAATCCGCGGTTTGCCCAGCTAAATGAGACATCGAGGAGCCCCGCTCCTTTGACTTAGGACTCCCCAATGAATACAATGGTCTACAATTAGAAACTTCAACACTAATTGTGGCCGGTACCAACTCTTTTTTTCGAGGGCCAACTCTCTCTAAGAGATGCGCGATCGTTCCTAATTGTAGTCATTATCTTGAACTGCATGGATGATGTCTTTTGATGAACCATGATTCCCTGCAAGCTTGTCTTATAGAGCGAATTGGCCATTAAACTGCTGTCGCTCTTCTACCACATTTACTAAAACGTGTTTCCTTTCAACACAACATTTCATAATCTACTTAAAGAGGTCTCATTTTATACAGAGGGGGTCCCATCCTCTAATAATTGGTAAACACGGAAGCCCTCAACAAACTGTCCAGTAAGAAACTGTCCAATAACCAACTGTGCGATAACAACTTAGCAAGTGAATTAGTGGAAAATAGGAGTTTTTTAAACCAATCACAATCGAGGAAATTGTAATTTTTATGATTAATTTTATTATATTGAAGTTATTTTTTGCTCACATTTTGCTCAATAATTTTCGCTAGGTCGCTCAACGGACAACCCCTCAGAAGAAAGTTGGTTTATTTTCTCATCTTCATCAATATGAAAAGGACTTGTCCTTAACACAAGAAATAAGGTACAAGACATGCAATATCGTTAGTATGTGTGCATTGTGTATGATATCATGCAAATAGTTGGTGCTTAGCTGAGTATATGAGCCAAGTGGTCTACCGGGCTTATCCCGCTCTCTGTAGCAAGGAGTGACTAGGCGTCTTTCTACTTCCCCCTGGATGGGATGCTAATCCATTGCAGGGTTACCCCCCAGCATTACATTTGTTGGTACCTTTTTATACACCTGGGTGAAGATAGGTACATGTATTGTGAGAGTAAAATGTCTTGCCCAAGAACACGACACAATGTCCCTGGCTAGGGCTCAAACCTGGACCGCTTGATCCAGAGTCGAGCGCTCTAACCAATTGAAGCCAACACACCTCCGCATGGCTGCTGTACAGTCATTTTCATTTTTCGCCGTTGATATACGTAACACTAAATTCACATAATCCACTGCAAGAAAAATGCACAGTAAACAAGAAGAAGTTAGAATAACCAATAAAAGGTATTTGAACCAGGGGCTGAACATAGGGTAATGGGGTGTTACAAAAACATTGATTTCAATGTCTTGCTCTGTGCAGTTGATTGCAGATTATGTCACTCCACCTCAGAAGGAGCTTTGCAGAGACCTTGATGCAAAGATTAAACCAAATATTAGGTAAAGGATGCAAATTTGTCGCTGACAGTTGTGCAGCACATAACTTCTCTCTTTTTTCATTCAAATGTTCTTTGACTAAATGAACTTGGAACTCAGACCATGCTTTTATTTTTAAATACAAGTTAAAAAATGTCAAAAGATCTTGTGGAACAGGCAGGTCAAATGTTATGGATGTTTTTTGCAGTTTGTTACATTATGCAGACCTGTAGGTGTTCAATTTTAAGGACACAATTTTTCTACTTTGAACTTTTCTACACTGAATTCACTAAATTATAACTAGGTATGTGAAAACTTTTACAGATTTAAGTGATACAAAAACAATGGTAGTATATGAATGTTTAATAGAGTTATGCATCCTAGCGGGGTAGTACTTTTTATGTCCCAGAATGATACATTTCCACAAATTGATGAAACTAAAATCAACAATATATTGAAACAATTTGTTTCAACTTCTGAATTATGCTGCGTCTGTAAGGCCTGACTCCACAGGTCGCCTGTGACTCAGTGACAAAACTGAGAGAAGTGAGGACATCTTTGCCGTGTAGATAAATAAATATGTTTGTCACATTTTCTTCAAATCTGTTTTGTTTTGTTTTTATTTTTGTTTTCAGTTTTTTGACTCAATGTCGGCCTCTGTCTGTTAGTATGGGCAATGCCATTAAATATCTAAAGCTGCAGATCACTCACACACCACCTGACATGGCTGAAGATCAGGTTAGTTTATCTTTGTAACAGTTACACATAAGCTCGTGGGGTTTATTAGGTGATGGGGAGAGGAAATGTCAAGCTTTGTTCAGTTCAGGGTTTTCAAATTGAACTCAAATAGCAGGAGGAAAATGTTAAGTAGGCGCAGCGCTATTTGCTTGTGATCAAAGCGGCCGGGTGTGTAAAAGTGTCGGAATTGGTTACCGGTGGGTGGCAGGTGGGGGGAGGGAGGGGATCTCCCCCTGTTCCGCTCCGTATTTCCAAAATTATTGTAAGTATATATAACTTATTAGTAGCAAGGGGAAGACTGCTCGCAGTGTACATTTCCATGTACGTGTACATGTAGTTCCTCAATAGATTTTTTTTTTATTCTTTCCAGGCTAAGAGGAATCTTATACAGAGCATCGACAAGTTTATCAAGGAAAAAATTGTTTTAGCCGGCGTTGCCATCTCCAAGACATATGCAAGAACGAAGATCAACGATGGAGATGTGATACTCACATACGCTTGGTGTGTATCATAAAATGTTCTTGTAAACTCTTCTAAAAGAAGCACAAAAGAACAGAATATTTCCCTTTACGCCCTCATCTCTTTGACGATCAATAAAGGACTGAAATTGGACTGCAAATGTTACATACTTTTGACGGAGTTCTACACAGATTTGTGTTAAAGCGATTTGGAGGTAGTGTGGTGGAGTGGTTAGGGCGCCGACTTGAAATCCGGAGGTCGCGTTTTCAATTCCCGCTCTGACCGCGAAGCCGGATTTGTTTCTCGGTAGGCCCTAGTTCAACTCCTCGGTCATGCTTGTAAATAGCCATCTGGTCTGTTTCCCGCCAGCTGGGATTTTTAACCCTATATATTATGTTCAATTGATATATTTGTTTCTGTCAGTTTAAGTAGATGCCTGAGAACTAGCTAGGTGTAACTAAGCGCATTGATCACTATAAACAACATTTGAACAATGTTTTTTTTCACTTGAATGTCGAAAGTAATTCGCATTTGCTTTGGTTTTGCATCAACTACGCTACCGATTGGCTTTAAAAACTCGCACTACTTTTTCATCCAATCAGAAGTAAAACCTAAACCAATCATAATTCCTGCGTCAGCTAAATGTATTTTCTTGGTGTTTTGATTGGTTCATTGTATTGTCTGCGTCCTTTGTGATTGGTTAGAGTGATTACTTTGGTTTTGGTCTCACGATCCTCAGGCCCCGTCCACGCTCCGCGGGAGAAATTTGAAAACGAAGGTTTCACTCTGAAAACGCATCAAAGGTTTTCCGTCCACCCTACGCCGGAAGAATTTGACAGTGCTTCAATCACCGGTCATTTTGGATTTGTGTTTGAGGAAAACTCTGTTAGAGAAATCACATGATTATCGTAACGCCATCGTTTTAGAAAATCTCTGCTTTCACAGTGTTTTCCGAAATTCCTCCGATTTGAAAAGCGTTTTCGAAAAACTCCGTTTTTCGTGACGGATTAGTGTGGACGGTAGGCCTAACGATAGAAGTAAAAGCGTTTTCAAATTTCTCCATCTTAATAATTTGCTTGTCAGGTAGCTCATTCTCAAGTTTTGCGTTTTCCTTTTTACTTTCTACTCTCTAGCTCTTCGTTAGTTTTAAAAATTTTAAAAGATGGCCATAATGCCGGCAAGAAATTCAGAATGGTGGTTGTTGACTCCAGACCAAAGTTTGAAGGTAAGTTGTGCTTTTTTTCGTCGCAGTATAGCCTTAATGAACCAGTAAAAGGTAATTTTAAGCATCTTCGGCGATTTTCGGTGTTCTCCGAGAGCCTTCGGTCAAGCTTCGGACATTTTCGTCTCATGACGACTATGACGACAGGTTTTGCCGTTTCCCGCCAAAAGATCCGTTCACACTCGTGGGCTCTTTCCTTATTTATACCTAATCGTGCCTTTTCGGTTCAGTTCGGCGGTATATCAAGCGAGCTTGGTCGAGCCATGGTTCGTATTTTGGCGAGTCTGGTCGAACCAAAATACCCAATGCGAGACCAAACGAACCTGATATGCCGACGACGCGTAACAAACTGAAGAGGTATGATTAGGTATTAATCGCACCCAAATTCGGCCACAAATCCAGCCATACCTAGACTACGGATCTATAGTTCCTCGTTCACTTAGTTTGTCGCCGCGAAATCCTGGTGGGCGCTTCTAACGCCCCCAGGATTTCGCGTGGCCAGTTTTTCCTCGAGGTTTATTAACGGTCACGCTCGACGGACTAAGCCACTAAGCGAAAGAGGGACTACTCGTAGTGTAGCCATACCAAGCCAGTGAGTTGATGTCGCAACATATCACAACAGGATACATTGCTTTTGATTGGCTATTGTGAATTTGGGTACGGTAAGAGGATATTAAAATATTGTTCTGATACTCAAATTGTTAAGTTGTTTGATATCTTTGTCTTCAACAGGTCGGGAGTGTCTACGAAGATTGGTAAAACACGGGATAAGATGTTCATATGTGTTGATCAGCGCTATTTCTTACGTCATCAAAGAGGTTGGTGTATTTGGGAAGCACGGATGGCGCAGTTGTGAGAGCGCTCACCTCCCACCAATGTAGCCCGGGTTCGATTCCGGCCTGGTGCCCATATGTGGGTTGAGTTTGTGGTTGGTTCTCGCCTTGTTCCGAAAATTTTTCTCCGGGTACTCCGGTTTTCTTCCCTCCACAAAAACCAGAATTTAAAATTCCAACTCGACCAGGACAGAGGACGTGCATGAAAACCAACTAAGGCTGATGTGGTTTCCTGTCTAAACATTGTAATTTATTTTTGAGTAGCTATCCGCTTTGTTGTCGTATTATTTTATCTGGCAAGATGAACAATTTGTCTCAGATAGATCGCAGATGAAGCGGGTCTTGAAAGCAATTGACGACAAAGGAAAGTTTTTAAATTATCTTTTAACGTCGTCTAGAGAGTTCCTTTACATTTCTTGGCGAATTAGCTGCCTTCGCGACTAAAAGGATTCCTAAACATAGCTAATAATTTCGTCTGTTTTTCACGGTTTGTGTTCATCGTATTTTTTGCTTTTCATGTTTTGGAGCAATAAGATCATATGTATAGGTAATCATATAAATGCGAGTGCAATTTAAGGATTTACATTACGCGTGATGTCTGAAAATTCTCTCAAAATTGCACGAGCCTTTAGGCTCGTGCAATTTGATAGAATTTTCAAATATCATGAGTAGTATAAGACGTATAAATCCTTAATTGCTTGAGCTTTCATACGATTACTCAGTTATTATATGACTGAGAAAATTGCGAACGCGCGTGCGTTAATTTACACTGCAGTGCAAATTAAGAATTAACGATAAATTGGCTTGCTCTCAGTCAATCACAATGAAGTAATTTTCTCAGTCATATAATAAAGATGGAAATTGTCATGTGAGCATGTTAGCATGACATGCAATGTTAATTTTTTCTTTACCTGTTCCTTTCTAGGTATCAAAAGTGTTCCTTGGTGCCCACGCCCTGCTCGCCAATGGTTACGTCAAGTCACGTGTTGGCTCGTCCATGGTGGCTATGATGGCCCAGGCCTCTAACGTCCCGGTGTTGGTCTGTTGTGAGACGTACAAGTTCTGCGACAGAGTTCAGACTGACTCTTTTGTTTCCAACGAACTGAGTAAGAAAATAGTAAATTTACGACAGTAGGCTTCCCCTTCACGAAACTTTTGGAGAAGCGGTGGTCTAAAGGTCGATACATTCGACGGGACATTTCACTGGAGCATATCTCTGTCTACTTTTTGGGTGCAGTTCATTATTTTGCCCCTGCGATATGCACCTTCATATGCACCGATGTTAACGGTTAGTGTACTGCTGGCCTGCGTATCGAGTGGTCCTCATTCAAGCCCTATTGTGTTGTGTTCTTGGGCAAGAGGGGCCTGTCTCCACCTAGGATTATAAATAGGTCCCAGAGAATTGTCGGAGCAACTTGCCCAGAAATGTTGGGAGGTAACCCTGCGAAGGACCATTATCTCATCCAGAAGTTTCTATGGAATGGGTCACTTGATCTAATCAGAAACCTTGTTGAATTCTGGTATAAGCTCAACAGAAGTTAACCCGCAAATTGAGTCCCAAGACCGAGCTCTCCTGATAATCTTATTGTCTTGTTAATTCACATCCATGTCTTATCGTAAACTTTCTAAAATTGCCTTCATTCCCAGTCTGTTAGTTTCTCTGCTGGGAAAGGAATTTTCCCTGTTACAGCGCGCAAATTTTCCACCGGCGCGTAAATACACGTCAGGCAATAGACAAGCCAGTGCTGTCGTGACGTCATAGTCTTAGACGCGATCAAGGTGAGAGATGTATTTTAAAATCCGGGACTTAACGATCTTTTCTCCAGGCGACCCAGATGACTTAGTACCGCTGACCAGAGAAAGCCCGGATGTTCTGTCTGACTGGCGTGACGTCAATTCCCTTCACTTACTGAACCTCGTGTATGACGTCACTCCACCCCATTTCGTCTCCATGGTGATTACTGAAGTAGGAATGATTCCCTGTACATCTGTGCCAGTGGTACTAAGAGTGCAGAATCCTGAGCAGCAGTAGAATATAGCAATTCATCTTACATGACGTATCCCTCTCAGTTTGAACACGACTGAGCCCGCGATTTACAAGAGAAACATCGCTAAGTACCACGACACATCTTCGTGACGACGAGCTGACGTTGCATCTGTCGGGGAGAGGTCGTACCTTCATCTCATTGGTCTATTTAAGTCGGAAACTGTTCGGGTCTTTCCTTAGGGCAATTCTCCTTGGGGACGTACTTGCTCGATTTAGCACTGAATTCGGAGGTGCTAGCTGGGTGTAATCTTGAACCTTACGTTAAAAATGTAAATTTCACACGTGTAATAGAATTACAACAAAATTATATTAACGTCTTAAATAATACATTTAAAAAACGGCACATTTGTTTATTTAAATAATAGTTCGGTTATCCCGTGAAATCAAACTTACCGTGAAATAACTGCCCTACCCATAAGAGTATCATATTAGAAACAAGATGACAGAAATGTAACGACAGAGTAGCCGTCGAGTGATCTTGAACTACGAAAAACTCCGTTCTGTAGCTAATCAAAAATTATTATACGCACTTCAAAAAGAATATCTTGTACCCAAAGCCCGCGTCCGTCTTGATTAGCGGTCGGGAAAATACCAGATTGTTGCAACTGCAGATACCGACAGTCCGAACGTGTACGACAAGCGTGCCTTCCGTAACGTGGAAAAAAAAAACATTTCGTGGTTCCACGCTAACCAGGTGTATTTAAAAATGTAAATTTGGAAAAAAAAAAAACCGAAGAATTATCATAATTATCTACCTAAATAGGGATCTTTAGTATCCTTCTATCATGTTTCAAGTAATTGTTATTTTTTAAATTCTTTCAATGTTGAAGTAGCAAAGGGTAAAGATAGGTTTAGGCTGTTCGAGGTGACGAAGAGGACGGATTACATCACGATTCACTGAATATAAAACGTTAAATACACGTTTTATCCACTTCATGCCAATGATAAAGTTCACGGCGAACTGAAACCTCGATTTCTTGACTGGGCAGAGATCTTAGCGTACATTGCTGCGCTACCAATAAACCCTTGTGATCTTTTTGTCGTTAAGTATTTTAAACAAACTGACAGATCACAATACCTTGAAGTCCTTTGTTAAAAGTAATGAGGTCACTCTTAGCCTTAATGATAAAAAAAGTTATATTGATTTACCGCAGTCAAATTGCTCGACTTTGGTTTTCTAAGACTCCGTCCATACTACCGCCGGAGAAATTTGAAACGCAGCGTTATTTGTACGGTTAGGCCTACCGTCCACACTAATCCGTCACGAAAACGGAGCTTTACAAAAACGCTTTGCAAACCGAAGGAATTTGAAAACGCCGGCTATGCGTTTTAGTGTGGATGGAAAACAGTTTGAAAACGGAGCTTTGCGAAAACGATGACATTATGAGTTTTCCTCAAACACAATTCCAAAATGACCAGTGATTGTTGCGTTTTCAAATTCCTCCGGCGTAGTGTGGACGGAAAACATTTGAGGCGTTTTCAGAGTAAACACGCCGTAATCAAATTTCACCGGTATAGTTTGGACGGGGCCTTAAATTTCTTCTTAAGCGACAATGAGTCCTCTCGAGTTGAACCAAACAGCAACTGATCAAGGTCCACTGAAACAGAGCAAGTACTGAATTATTAAACTCAACAAGAAATCAAGATCAAGCTATCTGTGTTAGTCGCCAGCGCTACAGTGCATTCTCAAGAAAGTAGCGTTGATGTCAAAGCAGTGTACACTAATCCCTGTAAAAAAAAAAGGAAACAAAAGGGAAGAAAATTGTCATAGTAAGATTTGCCCAATCTTGGTGCGAATTTTTGTGGTAGAAATTTGAATGAAGTTGAAAGGATATGCAATTTTCCTTAACAAAATCGCGTTGAATTAAGGCAAGGTTATCAAAACACACAGAATCTGTCTTCCATTCGCTCTATGATCCCTTCAAGAATTCGACAATAATTAACGGGCTCAAGCAGATGGCACAACTCTTTATATTCCTTTTTGAGTTCTGTCAGGCTGAAATAACGAGCCTCGTGTAAGCAATCCGATAAAAGCTTGTCCAGTTTATATTCCTGCGCAATTATTATCAAGGCTAAAACTTGTTCCTTCTCGGGTTTGGATGGCTGTGGTGAAAAATCGGGGAAAAATTCGTGGATGCTCAAACGACCAGCGTAGATGGAATCAGAAGCAGCCACCAGAAAGTCCTCACACTTCTGAAGAAGAAACTCCATTTGATATTCGTCAGCAAGCTTCAACAAGAGGAAACAATTCTCGATTGTCATTGGTCTCTCAGCGAGAGAGTAAACCATCAACATCAATTCTTGAAACTCAACGCTTTTCTTGCCTGGAAGAGGGATTTCTGTTTTTGTCTTTTCAGCGAAGTTCGACGAGAACATTTTATCGAATACCGGAGACCACCATGTTAAGATCCACTGATGAACATAAAACCTTTGTTCCTCGACTACAAATATCACATCGTTTGAGGCCCATGGCTTGGAGAAATCAGTTGCGTGGAAAATGTTTTCTTTTATCATCGCATCACGGGGTAGATCCGTGAATCGTAGCAAATGATCTCCTTCGATGACTGTTTCCTGTTCCATTAAAAACCAAAATGAGCGTTGCTTCCACGATTTGATCGAGCCGGCTTTTGTTGATGTTTTGGTTCGGTTATCTAATTTGCATCCGTATTCACTTGCTCACATGTTAGCGTTTTCATTGGCTCGCGAAACAATAGCTCGCATTTTGAGCAACTTTCTTTTGTATGAAATAAACGCAATATCTTTTATCCCGGTAATAAAACAATAACTTTTATTTTGGAATTCAGCCTTGGCCGAGTACCATTACTACATGTAACGGTCTGTGAAGTATTGATTTGAATTCATATAACCCATTGTGCATGTGCGTCTGTTTTTGTGTATACCGGCACAAGGGCATAATTAATTTTGGCGTCTTCAACGTTCACTCACCAATGGGTATTTTAAAGTTCGTATTTACTGATCTTTTTTTTTTTTTCGGTTAAGTCAGATAGTCCTTTAAGCATAGTTATGCCTTAAGTCCCAGCCGTTTTAATCGACCAAGCTTTTTTTGAAGTATGTGTTCCACTCCTTTTCAGTTCAACGCGCTTCAACATCCGCGAAGTTTCCTCATTTTGAAAACCATCCCAGATGTTTGATCACATTTAAATATTTTTTAGGCAATAGTTTCGGGTTAATGACAAGCGATTCATCGTTTCTAGCCGCACAACTTGCCCGAGGTTCTGATAGCGAAGAAGCGCTAATTTATTTGAAAATGTAGGCCTATTCTTTCGCTAACGTCAAAGGGTGGCCCGATGAATTGTATAACGTCTCGCGACACATCACAATAGCACGCCGATAAAAATCAAACCTGGTAGAAACGTTAACTATAGTAAGTTTCCTTTTACTCAATCGCCAGCTCTTAAGAGATTGACTAGGTTTATTTAATTTTCGCGTACCTCGTCAATCTTTCCTCGATCCCCACAAAAGTTCTCGACCGTAATATTGAATGCTCATTTTATTAAAGAAATAGAAAACATGTTCTCCGTGTTTCTATCGAGTTTTACTATAAATCTAGTAGCGTTCTATCACGTATGCCGTTCTCTGATTGCGGGCTACGCTACTCACTGTCTCTTTAAACAACGGAGTGTTTCTTTCGAGGAACTATTGGCTGATAGTTGCCCCGTGGATTTCTGTTACGCCTCGCGGAAAGGTGATGCTAAGAGAGAGAAAGAGAGACGGGGACGAGAGGGGTGGGTGGAGGGGTAGGAGCTTTCCCTGTAAATCTGTTCCTATTTTCCACATGCAACTGCTATGACATAAACAAGCCTACCGTTAAATTCCGAGAATAATCTCAGATTCCCGGGGGGGGGGGGGACTACATTCCGAGTGGCTAATTAAAGTAGGGACATTTACGTTTGAAAATCAGTCGGGTTTATAACTGCAAAATGTTGGAGAAACTTTATCTTAGCAGAGGGCTCCTCATTTCAGCAAATCGCAAAATATTATATTGGGGCGTCAGTTTGAAATCCCCCTGAACATGCCAAACTGATCGAACAGCAAGCGATATCAAACTTTATTGACAATGGAATATGCACATACCATGCAAATATCATAGTATATTAAAGTATATTTGTATATCATAGTATATTTGCACATACCGAGCAAATATCGTAGTTAATACTAACAGTAGTTTATACCCTATGCCTTGGTTGAGTACTGTCGTTAATTCGAAAGAAACCTTAAACTGCGTAAAAATCTTACGTGCCAAGGCTACAGTGATTTTTACACCTATCTACCAGACAATGACGTTTACAATGATTTTGGTTAAGTTTCTTTGTAACGGCAATTCCCAAATATAACTTCAAATACAAGAGATTATTTTCTGAGCGGCTTAATATAGAAGGGCTCTTTGCATTTTGAGCGGGCGAAGGGGGACGGATGGGGTGTAGGGCTTCAATTGCGGGGGAAGGGAAGGTGGGGTGTAGGGCGTAAATCCTGAGTGGCATATAGCATGTTGGTACTTTTACCAATTTCTGAGTTTTACGATGACTAACGGCTTCACTAAGAAGGCAACAGTTACTTTCCATAATAACTGTGAAAAAGCAAGCAAGACATTTACTGAAGGGCATTGTAGCTGCGTGGTGGAATAGCAACCACCGGCTGGGCTGCTGCATAGATCGGCTGCAATGGCAAATATCCGGCTTCAAACTGGGTATACACATTTTCTGCCTGAAAGTTCAATAAAAAGAAAAGTTATGTTTCGACAGCTTTATGTTGAGCCACGCAAATCACGGTTAGCATATGAATTGGAAAAAAAGAATACGGCCGTGAAATATAACGATTTGATTGATTGATTGATTGATTGATTGATTGATTAATCATAACGATTACAATTTCCTCCGATGTGATTGTTGCATAAACTGCTGTATGTGGCTCTAATTAATCTGCAAAGTTGTAATCGGACAGTGTAATTGGACAGTTGACTATATTCGGACACCTGTAATCGGACTGTTACATCAGCCAATCATTTAGGACCTCTCCACTTAATCCACCAACCACAACATTGATTACAATCTCTATAGCAACCAATTCAAGAGACTGACTTTGTAAAATTGTGGAGGAGAAGTCTCCGCTATAACAATCACTATTAAAAGCTCATTTTCAAAGGAAAATTTTACTTTTGTGGAAAATTGTAATGGCTATGATTAATTGGTAACGGGACATCGTGTCGTCCAATTCAGTCTGTAGTCATACTCGTGATTAACAAATCGCACTCCAGCTTCGCGGTCGTCCGATTTTGTTAATCACTCGTCTGATTACAGACTGAATTGGACTCCACTCAGTCCATTACCATTATTAATCGTACCTATAACAAAATTATCGATCCTAACTGGTTCTCCGCGCGCCTATTTCTCACGTAATCGGCGTGCGTTCACGTTGGTGTCCAATTACAGTGGATACCTGTAATTTGATACCTACGTGACTCACGTCGATTACGTGCGCTTTAGTGGGTCCTTCTTAATATTTCCTACAATTAGTAAAATGTATGGGAAGCACTACTGACTTTTTCGTTGAAAAGAAGTTTCCCAAGCCTTTTTTTTAATTTCCAAATTTTTATAAATATGATTAATTAGTAATTGGACCGAGTGGAATACAATTCAGAGAGAAATCGTGCTCGTAATTTCAAATCGGCCTCGCGCTTCAAGCTAGTCCGATTTTGAAATTACTTGGGCGATTACTTCCCGAACTGTACTCCACTCGGTCCAATTACTATTACTAACTGATAGAGAATACAGTGGCCAACACAGTCAATGAGATACATCACATACCTGACTGACTTGATTCTCTTGGGGGGGCTGGTAGAGAGAATCACTGATCCAAGCAGCACAAACGGCGAGGGCAACCTCAATGGTCGAAAATATCGCAACCAATGAGCTTATTGCTACCACAGTCTTTTCCTGGTCGGTGAGTTTAAGAGCCACGTCCTTGCTGGCAAAGTTAGTGACTTCCAGATACGTACTCGCAGAGTATAGGTTAGCGACCAGTACACTGCCCACAGCCCATTTATATCGATACGCTGTTATGCCTGATACTATGACGCTTGTCATGCTCACGGAGCTCACGGCGTTAATCTGAAAAGAATTAAAATCAAGGCGACTTCAGAGTAAACCCCACGAACAAGGCCATAATATATAGATTTAGCCAAGCCCAAAAGCGGAGCTCCTGATTGACTTAACTTATCTTGGCTTGAGCCGGTGATACCTTGGCAGCGATCAACTTAAAAAAAACAGGTGACCTTTATGAGCGCTTAACTTGTGTCCGCGATACGGTCAAGGGATACTGGTCAGCGGATACCGTGTTTTGGCATGCGGCGATTGATCAGCAAACCATAACGAAGGTTAGCTGCATGACTCGGTCGACCTTTTAGCTGAAGTAAAGCCGCCATTTTGTGCGACGTCATCGTCGTAGGGTGTACGCATGTGGTGTTGTTCCTATAGTTATGGTGCTCGGCATTAAAATCTGGAAGAAAATGGTTTTGATTAAGGTGGTCTTTTACATCCACGTACAATTATTTTTTTCCTAAAAACGTTTTCTCGAAACATGAAGATTCAACATCCCTAACCATTTGCAAAACGTATTTTGAAACGACTTTGCTCGAATTACTCCTTGATTTACGTTTAAAGCAACGAATCTGCGCGCTGGTGGCCATATTTTAACATAGCAACTCCTATAGCAACGGCTGTTTACAGTCCATAGGGACGTCCATAGGTACGTCCATTACGTAATTATTTCTCAAAATGGATTCAATTTACTAGATTTTAATTATTCTTTACAGGAAAGCTGAAGAGATGTGTACTTATAAGAATTTTGCATCATGGTCCTGAACATTGATTCCTGTACCACCTTATACGCCCCTTATACTTGGTTAAATTTTCTATGACAGGTGCGGCGTATTCCGGTATTCAATGGAAAATTTAAGTAAAACCTTTCGACACAAGCCCTACCCCCTGCGTCTGCTCCCCCCCCCCCCTTGTTCGCTGGGCTAATCGGGGCTCTCTTCTGACTGGTTTAAAAAGCCCTTATTTCCTACTAATTCACTTGCCAAGTTCTCATTGGCAGTTTGTTATCGGACAGTTGAATAAGCCAATCACATTCAAAGTTGTAGTTTAAATCAACCAGTCACAACCTTGAGCAGTTTATGCCTCCTTTGGCAGCCTTTTAATGCAAATTTTCCCTTTCTTTCATAACTTGGCTATTCTTCTTTTCTCGGAAATTGTAATTTTTATGATTAACTGGTAATTGGACTTCGTGTCGTCCAATTCGGTCTGTAATCATACGAGTGATAACAAAATCGATTTGTTTATCACGAGTATGATAACAGACCGAATTGGACGACACGAAGTTCCATTACCATTACTTAATTATTTCTCAAAACGACCAAAGAGACGGATCACCAATATTTCAAACACGATATCTCCATTGAAATTCAACGGAATGTTGTCAAATTTTCCAAATTGGTGTAGGACACGATTACCTAGGTCGTAAATTTCTAAAATCGGCAATTTATCAAATGCTTTCCCTGTTATTCAGTTAAGATAGTTAATATTAGTCAATATTAGTAAACTTTTTCTAGTCAATATTAGTGAACTTTTTTAAAAAGCCCTTCAAAACACTTTTCTGAGATTTGTCCCCTGGAAAACTTGCTTATGGTCAGGATGAACTTAATTCCATGCTTCTCGAACCGTTCATTAATATGTTATCGTATTTATAATGAACACCACTTTTAAACACTTATTGTACTATTGTGGCATGTGACCTGGAAAAGCTCATAATTGAAATTAGAGTGCGAAGTCCTTTAACGTGGCACCAAAACTGTCCCATAAAGTTTTTTTTTTTTTTTTTTTTTTTTTCAGAAAATACCTCTTTGAAGTTAGAAGGCCACCTTTCCCTGAGGTTTTCTGAGCATTTTTTCTTTTTAGTTTTGGAAAACTTACTTCTTTCCGCTGCCCCATATCAATGCAATATTGCAATGAGCGATGATGACAAGGGTATTCAGTCGTTTTTGCTTGGCCATATTCTTCATTTTGTACTTTATTATTATTATTACTTCGTTTACTTTCATACGATCAACTTCGATTTTGGTTTCCTTTCAGCTATAATATATAGATTTATCCAAGCCTAAAAGCGCAGCTCCTAATTAAAATAAATTAACCTGGCTTAAGCCTGCAATCTCATTGAAAACCAGTATCTGATCAGCGGTCAATTTAAAAAAATAAGTAACCTTCATTAGGCCTAAACCTGAGCCCACGATATGGTCACGTGATACTAGTCAGCGGATACCTTGTTAATGGACCATAGCATGGATGCTCAATATCAAATTTATCCAATATGAAAGCTGCATGCCTTGGTCGACCTGCTAATGGGAATTTAAGAATACCACGACGGCAACGGCAACGGCAACGTCGCTGAACAAAAGAATTAATGAGCAGTAGAATGGCTGTGCACGTGCGTTATAATTCTCGGTACATTTCTTTGCCGTCCTCTGCAAAACAGCAAGGCGAAATGACTAAATTTTGCGCTGTCTGGAGAACATGAACCACGACGGTTAATGTCTTTCGAGTATCGCGAGATTCGTGGGTAAAATATAAATTCATTTTTTTAACCGACGTTGTCCTCGGCGTCGTCGTCGTGGTTTCTTAAACTCCATATTAGCTGGAGTATGGCCGCTATATTGCATGACGTCGTGTTCGTCGAAGGTCTCAAGCAACCGTGATCCATACCGCTAGCCATGTTGACCATAAAAAAGAGTTGTATGGTTTTCTTGTTCTATGCATGCGCGTGGTTCTGTTCCTATAGTTATGGGGCTCCGCTTAGCGGCCCAGCTCCGCTATTATTTTACACAAAATAATCACTACGCAACAGACAGAGCACATAATGAACCATTAGGTTTATTTTCCATGTTTTGGCCGAGTGCCAGAGTACAGTAAATAAGTTGCCAGAAAAACTGGTTGTTTTTGTATCTCGAGAAAAGAGCGATATTTCGAGATATTAAAGTAGATAAAACATTTGTACCGTTTTATGTATGCGAGTGAATCAGGATTTTCAATTTCTGCCTTACCAAAGTCGAGGAGGGACTTGCCTTGTTGACCAAAATCGATCCCATCAAACCAGCTGGTAACACCTTGGACCAAAACAAAACAAAACAAAACAAAAAAAAATCGAAGTGATAAAAATAGAATATAAAATAATAATTGTCTAAATGAGTTAGTGCTTGCTTAAAGGTCTCCCCACGCGCTGGGCGCCTCTTTTCTTTGAGGCACAGGTTTCATTTTGCTTACTATTCCGTACAAGGTCGAACCTCGGTACTGCAGTTTTGTTATTTCGCCGTGGTTCGTTATCATTATTGAGTTTTAATCGTCACCCTACAGTATAGCGTTAGTACACACTACAGTTAACGTACGCAAAGTTGAAAAGTCTACTGATTATTGTAAGCCGAATGTTTTTTGTCTACTTTGAGGGTCGTTTATCAGTCTCCGAAGTCTTCGGTCTGCGCGTGTACTAAGCCTGCTCGACATGCACGAGAATTTAAGCACGAAACGAGTCGAGAATCGATATCCTGAACAGTCAGACAACGTTTATTTATGTAAGGCTTGGGTGAGATTAATTTTTTTATGCCCAAACCCAGTTTCCCCTAAAAGGGAGGTTAACCAAACCACAACGGCAACGAGGAAGCCACCAAACATAACGTTTAATGAGCAGAACGATGGCTGTGCACGAGCGTTATAAATTTTTGTAGATTTCATAGCCGTCTTCTGCACAACAACAACGTGAAATGCTGAGTTCTATGCATTTTGAAGAACGTGATCCACAATGGCTAATTTTTCGTATTTACTTCTGGAATTGATCGCTGGCGTTACATCTTTAGTTTGAGTAGGGTTTTAGAATGCTCGGCAAACTGGTCCTAACTGAATAGTTCTAGATTATTGCGAATTTCAAAGGTAAGAGATAAATTTATGTTTCTCCAGCCGTCGTCCTAGGCCTTGGCGTCGCCGTCGTCATTGCTTGAGCTCCCCAATGTTGCTATTAGGCCGCAGTCAAGCGTTACTACGACGTGATATACATTTCACTTCCTCGTCGGCAGTTATCCATAGTGAAGGCAAGGTTTGTTTACACAAGTAATTCTACTATAGACACGTTCTGACTAATCTCAACTTGCTATGTTTCAAGCGAGAACATTTAATTTAATAAACTAGGTGCAATTTGTGATGAATATATTTAGCATTTCTTTTCCTCTTTCTTCTCTATGGCCTGCGTGCTCACGTTGCTTCAAGCGAAAAAGATGTCAGGTTTAATTTCCGTGTTAACTGCGTACAAAAACTCAGGGAAGTAGAAATAGCTACCTTCTCCTCTAACACAAAGATAAACAATAAATTGTGCGTGATGGATCACTCTTTCCATTGCTGTTAAACGTGGACTGCTTAGAATTATAAACACGCAGAGATGACCTGTAACCATTTGTTCGTTATGAGGAATGCCCAATCCAGTTTACACGAAGAATTCTACTAACGTTAATCGAGACCTAATTATAAGCGTCCTAGCACAGTCTCTTTTAAGATAACATTAAGACAACGCTGAACGAGGGACAAGAGCCCGACCTTCACATCTTAGTGTACTTACGAGAGCAGCTATCCAACATGGCGCAAACAAGTAGCTGGTGTATATCAAGGGGACTTCATACCTATCCGCCATGCCAAGCACAAAAAAGATGGTGCTCATGATAATCTGAGCGATCGAGATGACTCTCAACAATTGCTTGTTATGCTCCATTTTAAAGCTCGGCGAGGTGAAAGAAATATAGCTACAGAACTCTATTTAAAGTAAATTCAAATCGAACCCTATAACACGGGTCTACTCAATATTGCGTGTTTGCCTGATTAAGCTGTTCCGGGGGGGGGGGGGTAGGGTATGTAAAGCTCTGGAGCAGCTTTCTTCTAAAATGAGTCATACATCTTCCTGTACATTGGATTTGGGTTGCCTTCTGGTCTGCGCATGCATTCACCCTGAGAACGTACGAAAACACCGCCAAACTGATCATATGCAATACGCTGTCAATACGATTCGCGATTTCGAGGTGTTTAAATCAGGATTTAGAAAGCCTTGTGGCACACCCCTACGGAACACTCCAACAATACCTCTCTCCCCGGAAACATAAACAAACGATACGTGACGTGACAACGGAAGAATTTCGCATACGAAAATGATGTCGTCTGTTTAATATGAGTCGCCAAAACCTCAGTTTGATTCGTCAGTCCGATTTACAGAATACCATTTAGTGGACGAAAACAGCAAAATTCTACTTGAAATAAAAAGAAAAGAAGAAGATAGAATAACTACCAAAAACGCAACATGATCACCATGTAAATAACCTGTCAAGAACTTTTCTGGTTTCTCTTTACATGTCTTTATCAGTTGTCATAAGTTACGCGTACCAAAAATTATCTAATAATGAAGTGTATTATCGTTTGTCTCATGATGTAGTCACTTGAGATGTAGATCGCGACGTTTCGACTGCTTACTGCTAGTCTTCTTCAGGCGATAAGGTCGACTGATTGCACGGTATCATTTATATCACAAAGGTCGGCTGTGATTGGTGCATTTCGATCCTCCTATTGTTCCATTGTTCCGGCCAGTAGCTGTTCCCTCAGTGGTCTGCTGTTGTACCGTTCTCCCGTTGTTGTGTTTCTTGATCGTGGGTATCCATGCTTCAGGAATTTCAATTCCACTATCCCTGTTGATGTTATTAGGGTGAAGTCTTATGTGAATAGCTTCCTTGACCCTACGTGTGTACCAGTGAGGATCTCGATCAATAAACTTGACCTCATTCCAGATAGGATAGTGGCCGGTCTCGTGGGTGTGTTCAGAAACGGCGGAGGTCTGGGTACGGGCGAGTCGTTTATCACTGTCGCGTTCTTTGATCCTCTCCTGTATAGATCTCCCTGTTTCCCCGATGTAGACTTTGCCGCACTCACAGGGAATCCTGTAGACAACACCATCTTGTTTAGCCGGGTTGACGGTGTCCTTTGGTCGCACTAAGTGTGACCGAAGTGTCGTGTCGGACTTAAAGACGGTGCGAATGCCTTGTTGTTCTAGGCAGCGGCGGAGAGACTCGGAAACTCCTTGGACATAAGGTAAAACGGCGGTGGATTTAAATTCCGCGACAGGCTCTCTTCTTGGGGTTGTTCGTGCCTTTGTGATCTTCTGTACAAAAGAGGAGGGATATCCGTTAGAAACAAGTACAGATGACAGATGTTTCTTCTCTCCAGCGATTACTGATGGTTTGGTCACGAGACGTTTAGCCCGGTCGTACAGACACTTCACAATACCGCGCTTTAGTGACTGAGGGTGGTGTGAATCATACGCTAGGTACTGGTCAGTATGTGTTGGTTTCCTGTAGACACTGGTGGTAAGGCGGCCATCAGGTTCTCTGTAAACTGACGTGTCGAGAAAGGCGATCTTGCTGTTGTTCTCGATCTCCATGGTGAAACGGATTGATGGTTGTTGACTGTTCAGGTGCTGCAGGAAGACATCAACTCTATCCCGATCCGCGATGGTGAAAGTATCATCTACGTAGCGTTTCCAGATCTTAGGCTTGCAAGGTGCGGACTCTATTGCTTGTTCTTCAAATATCTCCATGTAGAGATTAGCAATAACTGCGGATACAGGGCTCCCCATGGCTGCGCCGTCTCGTTGTTCGTAAATCGATCCGTTGTACTGGAAGTACGTAGATCTTAATACGAAATCCAAGAGGTCCGCGATTTGAACTGGTGTAAGTGTCGTGCGGTCAGCCAGGCCCGCGTCGTTCTCCATTTTTTGTAGCGCGGCTTGTACGGCGCCCTCGATCGGTACGTTGGTAAACAATGACTCTACGTCGAAAGACACCATGATCTCGTGGTCCTGGATCTCCTCACTGGCAATAGTGGAGGCGAAGTCAATTGAGTTCTTCACTGTGAAGTTCGAGTTACCTGCAAGAGGAGATAATATGTTAGCCAAGAAAGCAGACAGGTCGTATGCAAAGGTGTTGACACACGACACAATTGGCCTAAGCGGTGTGTCGACCTTGTGGATCTTCGGCAAACCATAGATCCTAGGTGGTTGTTTGTGTCGGGGTCTGATCTTATTATAAACCGCCTCTGATATGTGTCCACTCCGTTTCAGGGTTAGCAGCTTCTCAGATAGCTAAGCTACGGACCGTACCAGCTGCTCAACAAAGATCCGACATCCAACGCTCTAGACTGCTCGTAGCTATTATAAAACCCTGCGAATTACAGCCGCTTCATCCAGCTAGCTTCCGATCTGTGAAAACAGATCATGCTTAGCTTAAATTTAGTTTTACAGGGAGTCTGAAATGAATAACTTTCAATAACATTTTGCCTTCACTAGCTAGGCGTAGCAAATTTCCTCAAGTGAGTGAGTGCTTAGCTTATCGCTGAGAATTAATTGCTCAAAATTGTAACTGTGAGCATAGAAATAAGGCGTTTTTAACCGAGATACCTAAGAACGAGGTCTGCAACTGAGATATTTTACTAATAAATGAGATTCTAACTCTCCAATCCAGACCCTCGCTCAGAAACATAGCTTCTTCTCAGTCTTCGTCGATCTGTTTGCATGGCTGCATTCGTCTGGCAGTTTAATAGCCATAAGCTTAGATTTTATTTTTTGACAGTCGACTTGCGAAGTTCAGAACCACATTTACTGTGAGAAATGACAGAATTCTGAAAACTTTTGGCATCACACTGATCGTACCCTGCTGAAATTAATTCGCGGGATATCGATATCGCTTATTAAAATACTGATCTGCATTCGCTGGGGATGCCGCCTGTACATTGTACAGAGAGGGTTAGGGTTGACAGGGTTTTCTGGGCTGAACAGACACGTTACGACTTTGAGAATATGCGTCACCTCTTTATTGATTATTGCCACACTTTTTATTGCGATAATTTTACTAACGGTTATGTTTATTTTGGTAGCGATGAACAATAAAACGTTAGAGAAACAGTGCTAAAGGGTAAAATGCTAAGTTATATTTGTTGCAAAATTTCCAAATATTTGGATATGTTCAATTTAACAAGTCGAGTGTGGTTTAGCATGGTCTGTACTCTTATCGACAACGATACGCGTCATCACAGTGGTCAAAAAGTTGTGGACTCACGAGGCGCAGTTGCTTTTTACCACAACATCAACGTCAAAGAAAATGTTTTTTCAGAGCACGAGCTGAGAAAGGCATTGCGCGACACATTGACGCGAGCAGCGTTGTCTCGGGACTCTTATCGACAACGGCAAATTAGCCAATCGGATTGCGAGATTAGCAGCAATTGTGGTAAAGCATATGATTGTATAGCATGTTGGTACTTTTATTGATTTCTGAGTTTTACGATGTCTTACGACTTCACTAGGAAGCCTACAGTTACTTTTCATAATAACTACGAAAAAGCAAGCAAGACAGCTACTGAAGGGCATTGTAGCTGGGTGGTGGAATAGCAATCATCGGCTGAGCTGCTGTATAGGTCGGCTGCAAGGGGATTTGTCCGGCTCCAGACTGGTTATTAACATCTCTTGCCTGAAAGTAATTCAATTAAAAGAAAAAATATATTTCAACAGCTTTATATTGAGCCATGCCAATCACGGTTAGCATTTGAACTGGAAAAAAGGCCGTGAAATATAACTGGCGGACGACTTGAATGATTGACTGATTAATTAATTGATAAATTTTTTCTATAACAGAATTCTTGATCGCGATTGGTTCTCCGCGCGCCTATTTGTCACGCAATCGGCGAGCGATCACGTGGATTTCAAATTACCGGTATCCAATTATTACAAGTTTTTGAAAGTGGATACCTGTAACTGGATACCCACGTGACTCTCATGTCAATTACGTGCGCTTTAATGGCTTCCTTCTTAATGTTTCCTACTTTTATCGTTCTAGGAGTTGCCTACTCGTAAGACTGGAATATGTCAACCCAATTATGGAATAACACTGCGCTTGCCATAAGCCCACATGTGCGCATTGCGGACCGTTTATTAAAATTTATGGGAAGCGCTACTGACCTTTTCGCTCAAAAAAGTTTCTCAAAGATCTTTTTAATTTCGAAATTTGTTACAAATACTATTAATAAGTAATTGGACCGGGATAAGTAATTGCACTAAGAAGAAGATTTGAGAGAAGAAGATTTAAAAGAAGATTTGGGGCCTTGTTACTCTTTAGAGCACTTCTGTTTTGTTTGAGTCACACTATGCGAGACACGCGCAACGCGTGATGGAAAAGTTAAATGTTATACTATCGAGTATGCAACGCTTTTCTTGTATTCTGATTGGCTGAATTTTTTATGCCATGGTATGAAAGTTATTTCTCGTGTCTCCGAAAGATATACCTTCACATACCTGACTGATTTGATTCTCTTGGGGAGGCTGGAAAAGAGAATCACTGATCCAAGCAGCACAAACGGCGAGGGCAACCTCAATGGTGGAAAATATTGCAATCAAGGAGCTTATTGCTACCACAGTATTTTCCTGGTCGGTGAGTTTAAGAGGCACGTCCTTGTTGGCAAAGTCAGTGACTTCCCGATACATACCCGCAGAGTATAGGTTAGCGACCAGTATCCTGCCCACAGCCCATTTATATTGATACACGGTTATACCTGATACTATGGCGCTCGTCATGCTCACAGAGCTCACGGCGTTAATCTGAAATGAATCAAAATCGAAGCGACTTCAGAGTAAACCCCACGAACAAGGAAAAACTAATATATAGATTTAGCCAAGCCTAAAAGCGGAGCTCCTGACTACAATAAGTTAACGTGGCTTGAGCCTGCGATCCAATCGAAAACCAGTAACTGTGCAGCGGTGAACTTCAAAAAATGTGACCTCGAATAGCTCGAAGCCTGAGCCCGCGATATGGTCACGTGATACTGGTCAGCAGATACCTTGTTTTGACAGGTGTCAATTGACCATAACATGGATGTTCAATATCAAAATTGTCCAATATTGAGGCAGCATGCCTCGGTCCACCTACTAGTGGCTGGAGTATGGGCGCCATGTAGCGCGACATCGTCCCATTTATCAAAGGGCGCAGGCACCAGCGATCCACGCCACTAACCCTGTAAAAATAATTGTCTATGCATGCATGTGGTTCTGTACCTATAGTTATGGCGCTCCGCTTGGCGTTCCAGCTCCGCTCTTATTTTATCAAAATATAATTAATTGTTGCCAGAAAAACGTGTCGTTTTTGTATCACGAGAAAAGAGCGATATTTCGAGATATCTAAGTGGATAAAATATTTGTCCCGTTTTATGTATGAAGGTAAATCGGAATTTTCCATTTCTGCCTTACCAAAGTCGAGGAGGACCTTGATTTGTCGACCAAAATAACTCCCATGATGCCAGCTGGTAACACCTTGGAGAAAAAAGAATAAAAATAGAAATGGTGAAAATAGAATAGAAAAAAATAGTCGCCTTTTTGCCAGGCGTTGTGGATCGAGAAACCAATAATCGATAATTAGCTCTTACTAACCGAGCAGGGGGTCTGTATGGGAGAATCTTGACCAAGGTCGTGAGTACAGACCGAACGCAGTGAGGTCTGTACACACGACCGAGGTCAAGATTCTTCCATACAGACCGACTAAGCTCAGTTAAAGGGGCTAGGTCACGAAATTTTAGGCAATTTCAGCACTGATCAAATGGTCATAGAATTAACTGGAATTTCACAAAAACGGCTCAAAACTATAGAAGATCTCAAACAAAACACAGGAAGGAAGGGACATGGATAGACAAAACTGGAGAGGATTAAAATTGACGCATTTGGGTAAATTTGAAAACGTCGGCCCACCTTTTTTCAAATTTATATCAGTTTCTATCAAAATGTCATTTACACAGCTGGAAAATCATTCTCAGTTGTTATGTGGCCGTGATTTTGGAAATGAAAGACTCTTGCTCTGCCAATTTGACGTTTAGAGCTCATAATAAACAAAATGAAACAAAACTACCTAAACTAGCGTGACCTAGCCCCTTTAAAGTGCACCTAACACCAAAAATGGTTTTTTCGCTAAAATAATAAAGCTTATTTTGTGGAGTAATTTGCCGCAAAAGTTTTTCGATTTGGTTAAATTCTCGAATTTCTGTGCCCCTTCGAAACCGAGTTTCGAATGGTTCGCGAGCGCGCATGGGAAATCTGGGGAGAGTTAAAGCTGTGACGTCAAATCCAGAACGAATGCTTCGACTGTCCCAGTCAGGTCTTTTACTTTGTCTGAGTGTAGAAGCCTTTTTGCAGCACAAGTTCTTTCGCTGGGACTCCGCAGTCGACCGATTTCTGTTTTTACTAACAATGTCTCCTAGTTCGTCTGATTCTGAAATGAGCTTTGACTCAGAAAACTCTGAAATTTATTTTATCGCTGAAGAGAATGACCGCTCACGCTTATCAACATCGCAAACTGAATAGTCAAACGGTGACGACCGAGCTGATTTGTATGCTGACTACTCTCTGGCCAATGGAGAATGGACAGCCAAATACCAGGAGGTGGATGCTGACAAAGAACTCGAACGAGCTCAGATGGACAGACTCGAAGCCAATGATATGTAGACGTCGAAGAGTGATACTAGTAAGACTGTAGCGCCTGCCGCGTCTTTACTATCTTCGCGCCTTCTTCGATCTCGCACTAATATACTTTCGTAATAACAGTCAAGTCCGTTCACTTTCTCAAATTATTTTAACTTCATGCGTTCAATGTAGATCAAAATGATTATCCCATGACAGTGTTTGTGTTCTTTACGTGCAAGTGTAGAAATTGTAGCGTCGCTTCCCTTCAAAACATCAACGAATGTTATGGTTGTCAATACTCAAAGAAGAGTGATCTTGCTCTTGAAGATATTGGCGCTGATGTTATCTTAACGTGTGTTACTGAATATCCAGGAATTAAACCTGTATGCCTTCAGAAATGGAGTTTAAGATTAGCAGCGGGCAAATACAAAACTAAAGGGAAGCAAACCTATCATCAAACTGGCAGCAAAGAGAGGTAATTCAGCTTTGCACATGGCTGTATAAGATAAGAATGTTTCCGAATCCCTCTTTACATGCATGCACACAACATTTTACTTAACAGTGATTCTTCCAATTTACACTGAAGTATGGTTGTGAAACGATCAGTTACATGTATAAACAAGTCATTGTAAAGTTCCTGAGTAAGAGGGGGGTAGCTAGGGGGTTGGTTATGTTATTGCAATCTTTGGTTGGTCAAGTGTGAATTATACGATTAGTTTACACCCGTTTAGTCCTGTATCACTGTTACAAACATGCTTTAGTGATTCTCGAACAATACTGTTACTTTTTGTGATTTCTTCATTGAGTTTTGTTTTTAGGTATCCTGCCCTATCCTCCCCCCCCCCCCCCGTCCCTCACCATATATAAGATGCCCACTGCTAGAAAACTTTTTTCCATTAATCTTTTTTAGTTACGAAGTGTTTCATACTAAGAGTTCTCAAGGCTGGTGTATGGGATGTTGCGGAACAAGAGGATTCCTTTATATAGCAATAATATTATTAGAAAGGAATTTTCAGTTGAAAAGGATTAAAGCTCTGAATGATTTGACCTTCATGAGGAATTCAAACAAAACTAGAGTGAGCTTGATATTTATTGTACTTATTTTGACAAACTGCAACACAAACTGTTCTACAACTGTACAATACTGCAAAAATATGGCATTTGTTCGAAAACATATCAGTCTTATTCACCTGGAGACCAACAGCTTACTGAACTATTGATTCATTGACATAGACAGTTTGTTTTACTCGCACAACACACCAATAAGAAAAGGCCCATGAAACATCAAAAGGACCCCTTTTTCTTCGCTTGTGCTTAGAAATGTGAATTATTATAATCCTGTGTTACAAACTGAAAGCAGATGCCTTTCTTTCTTGTATTGTCAAGTGGAAAGTTTAATGTCTGTGTCCCTTCACTGACCATTTACATGTCGCAATCAACCTGGACAACAATAAAATTATGTTGTTTATATATTTATTTATTTATCTTTGATTCTGTATTCTATAATCTATTTCCTGGCAAACAGTGACAAGCTAATAATAATATGGCTCTGTCTCACAAGGACTGGAAACTACCAAATTCACAAATCTGATTGGCTGAAACTGATATTGAAAGCAGACTAGATCTTCCCATCTAGACCGGAATCTAGACTGGTAATGCTTTGCAGTGAAAAAGTTGTAAACTAAAATGCAAAATCATTGTTTTCTTCTTACAATACTTATTTATGGAAGTGCCAAAAAGCCCGATGAGAAAAAAGAGCAAAGCAAAATGTCAGTTAGTACAAACCAGTTACATTAAAAGAATTAAATTGTTCTTGTTTGCAAATTATAGTAAACATCTTATTAACCAAGCTTAGTCAGTCTGTATGGGAGAATCTTAACCTCGGTCGTGTTTACAGACCTCACTGCGTTCAATCCTGAGTCAAGATTCTCCCATACACACCTCCTGCTCAGCTAATATGAGCTAAATAATGATGATGATGATGATGATGATGATGATAGTAATAGTAATAATAGTAATAATAATAATAATAAAAAGAAGAAGAAGAAGAAGAAGAAGAAGAAGAACAACAACAACAACAACAACATCAGTTCAATGATGGCTTTTCTACAGTGGAGCAACTTGCAGATGCATTGTTATGGACACAACCATGTCCCTGTCAAAAACAATATTTATCAGAAACATTTTTTGTGTCGCAACAATGTTTCCCATGCTGGGCAAAGAGGGAAATATTTGTGTCTTCAGCAATGTTTCTGGAACAACGTCCTCATTTGCAAGAGCATTTGGTCGGCAGAGATGCAATCTCATAAGCATGTGTTACCATGGTATCAATAATTAAAACTTCCTATAAATACAATTCAAGTCCACAAGCCTCATGCAGAAACAGACACATACACAGACAGCTTGAAATTGTTCTGGTCCTGGTCGAAGTATGTTCTCTGTACATTGATAATACCCACATGTAAAAAGGGTTCTGAACATATAAACTAATTCTAAGCCATTTCTTGCTTGAATGTGTCCATGGCCGCATTTGTTGAACGGTGGGTCTTCCAAACTAGTGTGCTTGTTCGCATGACTTTCTTGCCCAAAATACCCTTACAGATTTCTTTTTCAAAGAATTGAAAAAGGAAGGAAACTAACATACTAAGGCAGGGAACATTTGCTCAGAAAAAAATATCTCACCATTACTTCTGTATCTATCGGCTGTGCTGACTGACTGCTGCTGTTTCTCAGATCAGATGCAACAATGGCTGCATGAATCGATGGAAAAGCGGTTATTCCAAATTCGTCTCACTCAAGTCGTGGAATCAGCAAAATCCCTTCCTCTCCCTGAAAATCCAGGCGTCGAGCGAAATCATCTTGTTTGAAACGATAAGAACAGATCACCAAACTCAGACGCCTCTCACTTTGCACGTTTCGCTTTCACGAAATCGATTCATCGCTTTGTACGTTTCTTCGCTTCAGGACGATCACCTCTCCATAAAACGGTATGGCATGAAGCGCAGTACCTCCTGTACGTTTGCTGTGTTGCTACATCCCACTACAACGCACCTGGCTAGCATTTTTTCGAACTACTTTCCCAGCCTTTCCCCACAGAAACATGTAAATATGCGAATTTACAGAATCACCGTGTTCTGGATTTGACGTGACATCCGGCCCTCGACCCATGCCCCGTTAAACTCGGTCGTGAACCAAAATGGCGGCGTTTTGACGTACTTTGACGAGCCATAGAAAATCAAAGATTTAACCAAATCGAAAAATTTTTGCGGCAGATTACTCCACAAAATAAGCTTTATTATTTTAGCGAAAAAAAAATGTTGGTGATAGGTGCACTTTAGTAAGATGTTTATTATATAGCAAACAAGAACAATTTAATTCGTTTGTACTAACTGACAGTCTGCTTGCGAACGGCAATAAGCTGACTTTAACTCTGCCAGATTTTTTTTTTGTTCTCATCGGGCTTTTTGGCACTTCCATAAGTAAATATTGTTGGATGAAAATATTTAAGGATTTTCCATTCTAGTTTGTAACTTGTTCATTGCAAAACATTACCGGTCTAGATGCCGGTCTTGATGGGAAAATCTACACCGCTTTCAATATTGATTTCAGCCAATCAAATTCGTGAATTTGGTAGTTCCCAGTCCTTGTGAGACAGCTATATAATAACAATCGATATCAATCGAAGATTGACATCGATTGGCGATAGCAATTGATGAAAATCGATGAAGAAAAAAAGTTGTGAGTAATCGATCGCCGATAGTAATCGACAACGATTGATTCATCGATTGGAATCGATTATTATCGATGCTGTCGGAAATTATTTTTGTCCTTGACAAGCTACACTGATAAAATGTTTGACAGAATTTGTCTATTTACAAATTGATCATGACGTCAGTTTTTTATAGGTCTTTCCTGTTAATGATCATGAATTTCAAATTTTTGTCAAAGTAGCTGTGGATCCACGAGGCGATAGCCAAGTGGATCCGCAGACTATTTTGACAATGTTATGACGAAATTCATTGATAATAACAGGACAGACGCTTGAAAAACTGATGTCAATCTGTTTTTTACGATAACAAATTGTCAAATTGTCCGCTCTCGCTCGTTGACGCATCGCATAAATTATAAAATCATGTGTCCGTCCGCTTATTGACAATGAAAATTAGTCAATGAGCGCGCGAGAGTGTCTGCAGTTATCGTAAAAAAATGGTTCTAATGAACCAATTTACCATATCCTGCATATCTTTTACAATCATTGACAAAATAACAAGAACGGAATATTTCGGGTTTTACATCTCTCTTTGCTCGTTTACGACACCGGAAGAAGCTCAGCCCAGAGTAGCAGCGTAAAACCGTCCAGTTTCATGATAGCGTCGGCATTACGATGAAGCAAAATAAACAACAGAGTCAGTGTTCTGCTGATTTCAATCATTTGTGTTTAACAGGAAACCGACTTAAGAGTAGATCTCGGAGTAGGCCAAACGGAAAATATAATCTAGCGGCATGCTGAAGATGAACGTCTCGTGTTGTTGCAGGTGTTATAATAACAAACCCATCTTTGAATAGTCCGGGTGGTTATTGTCGAGTTTTTTAAAATCGATGAAAATCGATATTCCTGAAGACAGGAATTATCGATTGATAACGATTGCCGATGTCAATCGATAGCAATCAGCGATTGATATCGATTGATGTCGATTGAATTTCCAATATCGATTTTTATCGATTGATTACGCCTGGAATTTTGGGAGTGCTTGTTTATCGGTCTCCCTGAGCGCTTGGCGCCAGATTTCTTTGAGGCAGGTTTAATTTTGTATGCTATTCCGGACAAGGTCGAACCTCGGTATTGCAGCTTTGTTATTTTGCCTCGGTTCGCTACCATTATTGAGCTTCAATCGTCAACCTACATTATAGTGTCAGTATACACCACAGTTAAGGTAAGCAAAGTTGAAAAGGTTCAAGAATCGTGAATCGATGTTGTTGAGGTTCAGACCAAGTTTATTTCTGTTAAGGCCGCCGCACACTAGCCGAGTTTTTGTCGGCCGACAAAATATCTTCACTGGTCGGCTAGCGTGCAGTGAATTCCGACAAGTCTGCGACAAGATCGGGCCTTGTCAAGCGACATCTGACAGTGCTTGTCGGGCCTTGTCGGCTAGTGTGCGGTGGACCAAGACAATTTGTCGGGGCTCGCGAGCACCTCAACCAGTTAGGAAATGTCATGAAAGTCACGTCAGTGGAATAGGCGCCATCTTGATTTTGGATGACTCAGCCGCAAGCCTCAACGCGGTTAGTCACGACAAAAAATCGGCGAGTGTGCGGCAAGCTGATGGCCCGACAAATTTCAACCCGATTTGACCCCGACAAAAAATCTGCAGTTCTACGACAGAAAATCGGCTAGTGTGCGGTAGCCTTAAGGCTCGAGTGAGATTTACTTAAGTAAACCACGACGGCAACGGCAACGAGAAAGCCACCAAACAAAAGGTTTAATGAGCAGAACAACAGCTGTGCACGTGCGTTGTAAATCTTTGCACATTTCGCAACCGTCTTCTGCAAAACGTGAAATGACTAAGTTCTGCGCATGCGCGTATTTTAGGGGTATCGAATGGTTCCATTCGATTTAAAAGTGCTCGCAAAATTTGGCCACTGCTCGAATTGCTCGCAAAAATTAGATGAGTGCTCGCTTGCTCGTGCTCGCAAAATTTTTGTCACTGCTCGCATGCTCTGATTCTCGTTAAAATTCCCGTATGGCAAACCTGAGAAACATTGGGGAAACATTCACGCGCTAGGAATGTTTCTGGAAACGTGCTTCCTCGTTTTGCTGACGTTTTATTGAAACTGACGCACGTAAGAATTCTTCCCGAAAGGCAACCGGAAAAGTAAAAAGTAATCTAGAGACGTGAAGACATGTAGAGTATTACTATTACTATTCGACCTTCAGAGCTTGTCAGAGCTGTTTGACTTCAATTCGTTAGATCCTAGAAGCCTCCGAATAAAGCTTGAATGAATGAATGAATGAATGAATGAATGAATGAATGAATGAATGAATGAATGAATGAATGACTTTATTTAAGTGTCAATAGTATTTAGCTTAAAAAAAAAAAAATTGCGGACACTATTTACACAATAAAATATACCTTAGTTAAAGTTAAAATTATTTACAATTTAATAGATAATGTATAAAATAAATAGATAAACTGATAAGTAAATGAAATATATGAACTTAGTAATATTTAAAAAGCTTAAAAGATATCAAATATATATAAAATGAAAAATTGTAAACGGCCTAGCAGCATATATCACAGTTCTTCCGTTGCGTTGATTCTTCTTCCAGTCAATCGGTTTGCCAATCATCAAAACCGAATCTCGAAATGCTTGTTAGACTAAATGCCGCGTTGTTCACATTTCCTAAGAATATTAATATAACCAAAAACAACTTTCCATGTCAAAACACTTGAAAGTCTGGTAACTCTAAGCTTCTTCCCGTGATGTGTTCACAATGTCGGAGTAGAAAGCTTTAGATCTCCTTGAGCGTCCACCTAGTGTACCGCACTGAAGCTCAGACGCGAAGCTACCTGACGTAATTTGACATCCAACAAAGCCGCATAATTACTATAATTGGCTGTAAGCCGCTGGGATTGGTTGGACGATGTCAGCCAGATTAACTGGCGCAAAACGTTTCTTTCTACTAAAAGAGATATCTAAATTCCACCTAGAAAATTTACGAAGTGCTCGCCTCTCGCCATTTGTATTTTCTAAAGTTCTCGCTGTTCGCAAGACATATTTGATCACTGCTCGTGCTCGCAAAAATAAACGCACTGCTCGCAAAGACCATTCGATACCCCTTGGGGAAGTGGTCAAAACTATTATACATATAAGGGACCCACTAGAATAACTTGAGACTACTGTCTCTTCCTTAAGCCCCCTACCCTTATCCAGATACCAACGGTTTCTTTTAGAGCCCCCCCCCCCCTCATCCCTTGGCAAGTGACCCATGGTCTCTACTACAGCCCACCCCCCTCCCTTGACAAGTGACCCATGGTATCTTTTATAGGCCCCCTTCCCTTCACAACCCACCCAATGGTATCTTTCATGACCCCCCATCCTCCCTCAATATCACCTCTATTTGCTGCTAACCTATGGTCTCTTGCTTAACACCCCCCCCCCCCCCCCTCACTACACAAAGACAAAAACAGAGAGAAAGAGTATGCCGGGTTGTGTACACTGTAGTCACATTATTGTTCCTTTAATCGATCTTAGAATATACAATCATCTCTGGTTTGCATACCTATCAAAATTAGAAATAAACCTTTTGGATGTTTGAAAAGAAGTTCGACAATCATGTTAAAGATTTTTTAATGAAGAAACAAAAAATCACCACATTGTTTTGCGCTCAAGTACATGGTGTCCCTTTAATGAATGCCTGACTACACAAAGCACATTAACTCTGAACATAAACATAAACTGTGGACTTCCGTAATAGTAATTAACCAGCTTTCATATTGCTAAAAACCATCGACGCACAAACCACAGAATTGAGTGGCACTCTCTTCAATGCGTAACGTAGAGTAGCTAGGATTTTTCTGAAACCGTTTTGTCTCTAGAGCTAAGATGCTAGCCTTCTAACTTTTAAAAACACTTCTGAACAAGTTTACGAGCTTTAATGACGCTAAAAACTCCAAAAAAAGTGAAGAATTATTCCCGCAAAAGTCACCGGTTCACAAATCACGCGCAAGTAGATGCATATTTCACGGATCATGAAAAAATCGCAAAATTGCACTCTATCACGCCCGGCCCGGCTATTTGATTAGCTCGATTAGACTGTTTGCAAGTACCAAAAATGTAGCTTCTTGACAGGTCTAATTACCTCATTGACCGATTTGTTACAGGCTTATCACCAAGGGCGGATTGGCACATCAAAAACAAAGTCTACAGGCTCCCCTGTCCCCACCTCGATCACTTTGCTCTCCGAATTCTTCTGTTTCACGCTCGCCGAAATTTTTTTCTGTCCCCGCCGGGAACCTGTTCGCAGGCTAGGTTTCCGGACTTTCCGCCGGCTGTTATCTGCTTGTCGCTTCGCAGAGTGTGACACCTCTATCGTGTGCTTATAATTTCTGTAGGCTCATTTCAGCATTGGAAAATATGGTTTAAGCTCTTTAAGTATTGGGTCTGGAGGGACAAAGTTAAGTTTGAAATATTCCGTCATAACAACTCCTATCCACGTGTAATAGCCGCTTTGAGAGTTTTGCTCGAACTAGTATATCTTTGAGGATCTGCCCCTTTTGTATTGTACGATAGGGGGATCTTTGAATATTTCGCTAAGCAATAATCCTGTTTTTAGGAGGACATTTCACCAGAGTAGAGTCGTTAGAGGTCATAAGTCTGCGTGGTTTCCGCTGTTATCCGCGTGTAATTTGTTGAGTTTGACACCTCTGTTTTTGGCCACGTGCTATTTTTTTGGCTCATTTGATTGCAAGATATGTTTTAAGCTCTCTAAATATTAGCTCTGGAGGGACAAAGTTTGAAATATTCCGTGAGCATGTTGGTTACTTGCATTTTGTATTATTTCGCCGGGCCCGGCTGTTTGATTTACTGTTGCAAGTTATGCTGCTTGTTATCACGGGTGTCATATTTATCTTTGTCCGGCTTCGCCAGAGATAGCTGTAGCTTTCCTTGTTGAAAGCTATGAGTCTGTCTTAGAGAGACGTTCTTATGCTTCTTGCATCAATTTCATCGAGCTTTTTGTCCTTCCAGTTTGTTCGTTCTGGAACTGCAAAAGTAGGTGTTCACGCGCAAGTCTGTGGACCGTTTTGCGTGTTGCTTATGATATTGTGTGGTTTTGTTCAGGCAAAAGCTCTGAATTTAGGAGTTCCTCCTTTGATTGTTCATCCAGCTCCACGTTGTGGTTGTCATTGCTTTTAGTTGCGATGTTGTCAGGTTTTCTGGAGACTGTTAGTAGTCCCTCTTTTGTTAGGAGGCTCGTAGCCTTGTAGATCAGGTAAGACCGCGGTTTCGATCCCTCCCGTTTTTCCTCGGGGGGTGGGTACGGCTAACGTAGGCTAGAATATAGTGTAAACATCTGGAACTTACTTTGGCTTTCTAGGCGACTGACTATCAGTACTAAACAAACAAGCATTTACATAAGCACTTTTCCTAATGCTCTAACTTCTAAAAAGGCTCAAAATCATGAGATAAATATATATTTTTCAACAAACTCGATCGTAGCCTTGTGTCACGCAAGCTCCATAACTCTGAAATTCAAACTGCTCTAGTTTCCAAACGAAGCACGCTAATTGTAAACAGATATAAATATACCGCCTCTTATGCCTGATGAATATAAAAACACGTCACGTGAAGACGATCTATTGAATTAGAAGTCTTAGGGCCCGGACGCACTGGGCAAATTTTTGTTTATTTTGCGAAAAAATCTGTCATGAATTCCCTGAGACAAGTGCGTCCGGTGATTTTTAGATCTACCAAATTTTGTCAAGGCTTACCAAACTTCAAAGACACCGTCGTCCTGCCTCGGAGCAGGACAAATTTTTGTCAGGCGTGAAATCTGACAGATTTGTCAATTTACACGCCACGATTTGAAGGAAAATGTCAATCAAGAAAATTTGATCTCTATTTTTAGTCGGAGTATTTCAGTCCGACGCCCGCCAAAATTAAATTTATATTTGCGCGGCAATCAAACGATAAACATGGAAGATTCGTACCTCGGTATGCTCCATGACGATCCGTTCGCACAGTACAACTATTACGGTTCCCAAGTCTACGTTAACGTTCCAGCTGCATCTCCAGGACCAAGCTCTGCTCAATTTGTACATCCGTATGTCCACCCGAGTCAGCCGAGTACAAGTACAAGTGCAAGTTTCACGACTACATGTAATCAAATTGAAAGCAGCCAAGCTGGGGATTCAAGAGCAGACGAGAGCAGAAAAAGGGGCAAAGGTTCAAAGAAACAAGCGGCAAAGTACCACTCGTTTGAGCCAGAGGAAGAGCGGTAATTGTGATTGACACTTGTGGTTAACAAATATTTTGATGTGATTCAGTGCGCCCACGCTTGACAAATTAAAAATTTGGCAGAGACAAATTTTGTCGAGATTTTTGGAAGGGCCAAACAAATTTTGTCAGTCCAGTGCGTCCGGACCCTTAGAAAAACACATACGTGTAAACATTCTCGAAATTCCGGTGGCGATAGTATCAAACATCTATCAAACAACTCAGTAATTGTCAAAACGAAGTACAAGCCTTGGCCTTGCGTGGTCATGAAGCTGAACTTCATAACTATAGCTTGGAATTTTGGCTGCTTAGAATACTCAAGTAGTCATTTCCGAGGAATTAAAGCCAAAATACGACCAAGGAAAAATTATAAAATAAATTTGTTCAAATTTCCAGTGCTACACACTAGGTGTTTTACAGAGTGATGAAGCGTTGTAGGCTTGTGGGTCTACTCAGGTGACAGCGTCTTCTGTAATAGTTGCTTCATGGTTAGATTTTAGTTTAAAACTTTAGACGAGTGGCGTTAATGGCTGATAAAATGTGATTTAATTATAACACCGAAATATCAATGTGTAACAAAGGAGGATATGTAGCGTATGGTGCACTGATCAGAATTTTACTGAGAATTGCAAAGAAATGTAAGCCAAGTCGTGTTTTGATGATTGAGTGGTGATATTCATAACATCGTAGTTAGCAACAAAGTTTAGTCGAAAGTATGAAAAAAAAAAAAAGAATCAAGTTGTAAGCCATTATAATTATAAGATGGCTTAAATAAAAACATCGGTATTCACGTACGCCAATTCTCTATCCACACCATTCCACCATCCATGCCATTCCTTAGTTTTTGATCGGGATCATTTGCGGTCCAAAATGGGGATCCTTTCCGGTCCGGGATCATTTGCGGTCCAATTTGGGGATCATTTGCGGTCCGGGATCATTTGCGGTCCTGGGATCATTTGCGGACCCGTACAGTACGAAGTCAAATCATTCGTGCAAACAGCAAATAGCTTAACTTAATGTTGAACTGTTAAGTCATAAAAGGAATGGTCCAGTGTAATTAGAAATGATTGAACGAAATTAAAAGTGATTTAGCGTGGCACGAAACGAAACAGCCTTCTTTGCGCGCCCAACCGCAAACAAGAAGATCTGTTAGATCTTATAACCGCGCTTTTAAAATTTAACTGTTTTGGTAGCGCTACAGTTGCAATGCAATGCACATTCCAAAGCAGTCCTTATTGATTCTTTTCTTACTGTAGACATCACATCACTTGATCAACACAAACTCTATTATTGCACCATCAGTCGTAGCCGTTGTCTCCCATGACGTAATGGTCTTAATTTGGAAATTTCTTCGGGATATGTATGGGCATGAAGATACGAACACTAAACTTTATCCGGCGACCGTAGATTGAAAACGTGACAGAAAATTGGCGTTACTTTCGATTCTCACCAAATTTGGACAGTGGGATGATCTCATCATTAGCTAATTACAGGCCATTTTTCCGCTCTTTTCCTCATATCCCCCCTCGGGAGAATTTTGTCAAGTTAGCTAATTTAGTATGCAAAGCCACCGTGACGTCATCGCTTTAGGACTCTATGGCGGTCGCCGTTGGCGAAATGTTTATTTGCTCAAAATTGGGGCAAAATCTTTCGGAGATGGAAGTCAGGACATTTGTAAGGATACAGAAAGTAATTTGGGACCAGTTGCTGGCTTCTAAGGGTGAATTTATCCGGAAGTAAGCTGTATTTTCGTTTTCGTGCCGAAAGCCACGCGGTGAAATATTATCGGCTTGTTATGCTCTCCTGTTCTGTTTTTTCTCTTGGTCTTTTATGTAGCCCGCCGAGGCCATTCTTTCGTCTAAATCAGTTGAAAAAAGTTCGAAAAAGATATTCCCATTTAAGTTTAAGCTCTCAGGCGATAATTCTGGAGTTTTTTGGCCGAAACGTCGGCTTTGTTATGTTCGTGTTTTTCGGTTGCCATGGGCGACCGTGGCTTCCCTTGTTGGGTCAAGTCTAGGAAGTGAGGTCACAAAAAAACTCTAATTAATTCTGGTTTTGTTCGATTTCGCTGAAATTTTAACACGATAAAGCCGGATTGTTAAGGAATAGATTTACCGTCTGCCGATGTGTGGTAGCTATTAACGCTAAAGTGATATATCGCTTCGAAGTCAGGGTTTTGAAGAGATTTTTTTTTGCAACGTGTGGGTTCGGCGTGATTTTGTAATCGGAGGTTTTTGTTGACCCCGAAGGAAAAAATATCCGGAAAAGATCATTTCATCGACGATTCAAACGAATATAAATATGTATATGTTCCGAGCTAAATTTCTGGTGAAAAAATATATTTTTTGACGAGCGCTGGGTTTTTAATTTTTTCCCGCGAAAGTCAGGACCTGAGATGAGTTAAATTAACAACAGCTTTCTTTCTTGACTCACGATTAAATTTAATTGTTTTTTTTCCCTTGAGAAAAGGGCTAGCAAAGAAGTCACACAAGTCACATAATTCAAGAGTTGCGTTATCCACGGCTATCTTTAGTATGGTGGTTATTTCCCTACCAATGACATAATCCTTGCGTGTTCTGACAAGTTCCAGGGGCACCCAACGACCGTTTTCTCTCTAATGCTGTTAGATGCTGTTTTAGGCTATCTGGAGTACTTTTAAAGCTCTGTAGGTTAATTTTAGGTTGCACTAAAAAAATTTTATCTGTTCGGATATTCAAGGGGAACTTGAGTATTCTCGAATTTATTAGGGCTTTTTTGTCCATTTCCCGAAAACCTTAGGTCCTATCGCCTTTCCGAAAATGATAGCTGACCTTTTCTCGGTACTCAAAACGACATTTTCAACAGTCCGAAAACAACAGACATTAAATTTCTCATATCACGAAAGTTCGAGGTGCCAGTTCTCTCAAGAAAATCAGAGGGGATTAAAGGCCTTCCGAACAGATAATTTACCGAAACGATCCGCTGGGTGCCCCTGAAGTTCTTTGCTTGGCTTACAAATTTTCAATTTTCCTTCCGATCTATGACCTCGCTGTGATGAAACAGCCAAAGAATTTCCATCATTTGTCTAAAATCACAAGAAATACCCGCAAAATTGCAAATAAATTAATGACCGTCGCTTCTGGCGAAATAAACTTGCAAAGTAAACACGATCTTATTTGTCACCTATCGAAAGTGAAAGCTGCAACTTCAACGCATTCCATGGCTGACGTAATACCTTTTTTTAGCGTATTTATTATTCCGTTTGAATCCAACGCTTCGATAAAACCAAAAAAAGATATATATTACCCACAACAAAGAAAACAATATCCGTAAAATTGTCCGGGTATTAATGTTTTAACAGCTTTTACCGAATAAACATCACACGTTGCGTGACTCAAAATTTGGCCGAGAGGAAGTTTGGGTCTGGTCACCGACAAAAAAAAAATTAAAAAAAATAATAAACCAAGGGTAGATTATGAACCGCGCTCGGCCCATGGCCGCGCGGTTAAAAATACAACAGTGAAGTGGACAAGTCAAGATTGAAATGGATCAGTCAATGTGGGGTCTGAAAATAATATAAAATAATATTTTGAAGAACACGAGCCACGACGGCTAATTTTTCGTATTTTCTTCTTGAATTGATCGCTGGCGTTACATTCACTAATCCTAGTGAATAGTTGTAGACAACTGAGAATTTCAAAGGTAAAATATAAATCTATTTTTCTCCAGCCGTCGTTCTTCTAGCCGCCGTCGTCATTTTTTAAGCTCCCTGTTGCTGCTGTTACACCGCAGTCAGGCGCTATGCGACGTGCTCTGCGTTTCCTCGTTGACATAAATCCACGTTGCATGAAAGGTTTATGTACACAAGTAATCCTAGACACATTCAGACTGACCTTTCAAGCGAGAACACGAGGTGCAATTTGTAATGAAAATATTTAGCTTTTCTTTTCCTCTTTCTTCTCTCTAGTCTGCGCGCACACAAGCGAGAAACACGTCGGGTTTAATTTTCGTGTTAACAGCGTACAAAAATAAGGGCCAGAAATAGCTATCTTCTCCTCTGGCTAACGCAAAGATAAACAATACAGAGTGCGTGATGGATCACTCTTTCCATCGCTGTTGAACGTGGACTGCTTGGAATAGTACATGTTACAATATAAACACGCAGTGATAACCTGCCACTGTTACGGGAAGGATTCTACTAAAACTAATCGAGACTTAATTATTAGCGTCCTAGCTTAGTCTGTTTTAAGGTAACATTAAGACAACTTCTGAATGAGGGACAAGAGCCCGAAGTACTTACGAGAGCAGCTATCCAGAGAGGCGCAAACAAGTAACTGGTGTATATGAAGCGGACTTCATACCTATCCACAATGCCAAGCACAAAAAAGATGGCCCCCATCACAACCTGAACCATCGAGATGACTTTCAAGAATCGTCTGTTATGCCCCATTTTACCGTTCGGCGAAGTGATTGAAAGAAATATAGAGTTCAATTTTGAAATTCAGCTTAGACCACAGAACGCCCGTACAAGCGGCGTGTCTGGTTAGTATTTGCATATTTACAAATTTGCATATGAAATTTCCTCAGTAAGTCACGCATCCGGAAAATTATCTGTTAGAGCTACCGCACACCACGTTTGATTGCAATAACTCTTACAACTTTGAACAGCTTGACGTAAAATGGCGTACAACAGTCGGGATTTGAAAGTCGTTTCCATAGTTCAGCTCGTAATGACCGCCATCTTCTTGATCCTTGGTTTAGTAGATCGATTTCAAGTAAGATATTTACATACCAGCTTTCTGATGTCGCCATGTTGGACGGCTGCCATTGTAAGTAGACTTTGGTCGCACGATTCCATGCTTTTCCTCCCACGTTTAATCTAACGCTCTAGACTGCTCGTAGCTACTAAAACCCTGCGAATTACAGCCGTTTCATGCAGCTAGCTTCCGATCGGGGAGACCAGTTCATTTTCTTAGCTATATAGTTCGCTTGACGAAGTTCCATCTATCAGCGACTCGAATTGGCCTTCTTCGCGTGGAACAGTTTTCAGGTTTTCAGATTCGGGTTGTTTGTTTCCTTGTTTGTTTGTTTGACGTTTAGACTTTAATCAGTCTGGAATCACTATGAACTTTCACTCTATGAGGAAGAGCATGAACCATTTTCAGAATTGACTTCCCTCTACGACCAGCTGCTCACTCATTCTGTAATATTCACCGTCTTTAGTCAATCAGTTTATTTGTTTTCTTCATGCATAGCTTGAATTTAGTTTTACCGAGAGTCTGAAATGAATAACTGTCAATAACAGTTTGCTAGGAGAGAAAATTTCCTCATGTGAGTGAGTGGTTAGATAATGGCTGAGAATTAATTGCTCAAAATTGTAACTGTGAGCATAGAAATAAGGCGTTTTTATCCGAGATGCCCAAGAACGAGGTCTGCAGTTGAGAAATTTTACTATTAAGTGAGATTCTAGCCCTCCAATCCAGACCCTCGCTCAGAAGCATAGTTATTTCTCAGTCTTCGTCGATCTGTTTGCGTGGCTGCACTCGTCTGGTAGTTCGATAGCCATAAGCTTAAATTTTATCTTTTGACAGTTGACTTGCGAGGTTTGAAACCACATTAACTGTGAGAAATGACAGAATTCTTTATAACTGTTGACACCACAGTGATCGTACCCCGCTGAAAGCGGAATATCGATATCGCCTAATACTGATTTGCATTCGCCTGGGATGCGGCCTGTATACAATGGTGGAGAGAGGGTTGACAGGGGTTTTTTGGGCTGAACAGACATGACACGACTTTGCCAATATGAGTGACTTCTTTATTCAGTATTGCCACACTTTTTATTGCGATAATCCTATTTTAGTTAAATAAAATAATGATTTCACTAACAATTATGTTTATATTAGTAGCGGTGAACAATGAAACGTTACAGAAAACAGTGTTAAACGGTAAAATACTAAGTTATTTTTGTTGCAAGATTCAACAACTCTCGCTCTGATGCAGCCGAAGAGTGTTGAATTTATAGGAAAACCTTTGGGCATGTGCTTTGTGTACTGTGCAGTCGAGGGACTAATGTCCAGATTCCTCTTAACCCGCCCAAAGTCCCTCAACCGTCGACGTCAGCCAGTTTTTGTCGCTATTATTCCGGCAGAATGCTTGATTCGTTTGCTGCACTATCATGCTCAAAATAATGCTGGCATAAGGTGTAACATTTTATCTCCCGCTGAATGCAGTGGTTGTGTGAGAAACAGGCTCTATTGTTCATCGAATCCTTCCCCAAAGCCTTTCTCTTACCGACCCCTCCCTTCAACCTCAACTCAAATAAGCCCTTAAGATAACGGAAAAAAAATAATAAATAAAACTAAGTAAAAAGACATGAACCCCGCTTGCACCCAAACCGCACGGATCATCAAACACGTTACGACAACAGATACTCAGACTGTCTTGCGAAGTGCAAACATCTTGTGCACCTGCATCAGTTTTTAGTTGAGTGTTTTCTTTGGAAATCATCCTGACAGTGTCTGATAGTTCTCTTTTCTTTCAACCAAGGTGTTACCAGTTGGCATCGTAGGCCTGGTTTTGTCCGGCATGTCAAGACGTCCCCCGAATTTGGTAAGACAGTTGTATACAGCATTCACTGATGAAGTTTTTTCCATAAGACTATAGCAATGGTCTTTTATCTCCCATGAGCAAAAACATAAACCAAAAACTAGGAACCCATGATTAATGTTTGTTGAAGCGAGCTCTAGATCAGCACAGCCCTGGGGGCTCCTCCCCTCGGGACCACAACATTAGAGCGCACATCTGGCAACACATGGCACCGTCACCGGAACGGCACCGCACTGCATGGCACTGCACTGCACCGCACCGCACTGCATTGCACTGCACTGCATTGCAACGCACTGCACAGCACGGCACGGTACGACACGGCACGGCCATGTACTCATTCATTCTGACTCGCTTCTCTTCTTTTTTGCTCTATTTCAGATTTATGCCCTTAAGTCAGTCAGCGTGGCTTGTGCGGCGATGTCAGCAGCAACAATGTACCATTATCAATGGGGTATTGGCCTATTGTTAAGCCGGAAGGCGGGTTACCCTTTTTACATTGTAGAAAAGGACACAGAATTCAAGTTCACCGCTCAGGAAAATACTATGTTGGCCATATCCTCCTTAGCTATTCTATTTTCTATCATTGAGATGATCCTCGCCTTTGCAAGCGCCAAGAGCTGCGGTGACATAGGCTATGAGCCTCCTCAAGATAATCAGGTACGCATAGTTACCGATGGAACGAAAGACTACTTTTAATTCAAGTACATTCTGAAGTTTTTCTAGAATTCAAGAAATCGACGATGGCGGATCAAAGATGGCGGCTGTTCAGATATTGTAATGCCATAGTGCTTATATTTCTGAAAAGTGCTCCTGGAATTATTGATTTCCTACGTGTTCAATGTTTCTTTTGTCCTGTTTGTTTTATTTTATTTTTTAAAGAAAATGTTCAAATGTTGTTGATCATGGACAATACCTAGCTAGTTCTCAGGCATGCTACTTAATTGAAAAAAAAAAAATTTTCAAATAGACATAATACGCCTAAAATTCCCAACTAGCGGGAAGCAGACCAGTTGGCTATTTGCAAGCATGACCGAGGAGTTGAACTAGGGTCTCCCGAGAAAAAACTCCAGCTTAGTGGTCAGAGCGTGGCTTGAACCCGCGACCTCCGGATTTGAAGTCCCGCGCTAAACCCATGCTGCCTAGCCTCCCAAAAGCTGCGTTGCTTAGAATAATTGAAAGCTATTTGGCCTTGTGAATTTTCTTGTCCTCTCAGTTTAATTCCAAACAAATAAAACACAACAGTTATGCCGCTTTCTTTCATTTTATTGTTTTAAATTAAAGTAATGAACTGTAAATACATGATTCGCTTGTTAGTTTGGTAGTGTGCGAGAAATGAAACGAAATCACATCATTTGAAAGAAGAAACTTGAAGCTGCATCGAACGTGATTTGAAGTTGACTTGTACCTCACACTCGAATCCGGGCTTGAGGTTGCTACGATTAATAGGGTGACATGCGCGACTTAATGTCAAGCTGTCAAAACATCATTTTTATTTCATGTTTACAGGGAGTGTACGCATTTCACCGATTAGAAACCGGACAAATCCAACTGCAACCACTACAACCGACCTATTTTGCAGCCTAGCCGATGGTTGCAGGTCAGGCGGTGTTTGCTGGTCAGCAGATGGTTGCAGCTCAGCCGATGGTTGCATGTCAGCCGCTGATTGCAGGTCAGCCGGTCCTTGCACGTCAGCAGATGGTTGAAGGGCAGCCGATGGTTGCAAGTCAGCAGATGGTTTCAGCTCAGCCGATGGTCGCTGTTCCAGTGTCTAACCAATAAAAGCCCAATCAGTAATTATCTTCCTTGTTTTTCCTTCTTGGTCTCCAAGAAGGAATAAATGTTTGGACGGTTTTTGAGAAAGTGTAATTTGTATTCGATGGTTGTCCATATTTAACCGTATTCAGTATAGTTAGATTAGGTTTTCATGTCCTCAGTCGGGTGTCTGGAAAACCCGAATAGCGAATAGCGAACAGCGAATAGTCCCGAATAGCGAATAGCGAATAGTGCGAATAGTGCGAATAATGGTGAACAGTCTCGAATAGTGGCGAATAGTCTCGAATAGTGGCTAATTGTGGCGAATAGTGGCAAAAATGGTGGCAAATAGTGGCAAATAGTGGCAAATAGTGGCAAATAGTGGCAAATAGTGGCAAAGAGGGTACCCAGTATCTCGCAGTCAACCTCGTAGCAACTTGGGATGGGATTTTCCCGCTAAAAAGCACAAACGCTTATCAGGACAAAAAGGTGTTTCTAAACTTAATTTTTTATGTTTTAACCGCTGCAAAAGCGTAAATACGTCTTTATTAGGTTGCTTATTTGGATAATTATTTAACGCTGGATATTAGATCTAAAGCGGTGACTATTGACGACTATTCGTCACTATTCGCCACTTTTAGCGACTGTTCGCCACTATTCGCACGATTCGAGACTATTCGCACTATTCGGGACTATTCACTGTTCGCTATTCGCGACTATTTGCTATTCGCTATTCGGGTTTTTCAGACACCCGTCCTCAGTCGTAGGTCCACTGGGATTGACAGAGATAGCCTTTCCCTGCTCGTACTGTTCGCCTGCTCACTTTACATCTACATTACTTACGCTTTAGTAATGAAACTTGTGATGAGTATGATATTCAGGATTTTTACATTTAGTGGTGCTTATATAATATTCGGCGATGGTATCACAACCCGAGTGAATAATTTGTTTTTCTTGGTCGTCACCAAGTTGGTGAAGCAGTCACAATTACTTTGTAGTCCTGTGGAGACGTCGGGTAAGTAGAGGGGGTCGGGGAGGAGGGTAAGCCCGGCAAAGTCGACGCGTCGCCACAAATGGTCCTGACATTAAATGCGAATGAAAGATAATCTTACAAGTTGTATGCTAGCCATTTTGAATTTTAATGCGCGTTCATCTAGTGCGACGTCTGGAGTCGAGAATGTTCGGAAACTGCTCGGAACCCTTAGAGAACGGTATTATTATTTTCGAGGCATGATCGGATGTCCCGAGAATACCTGAATAGACCATTTCCGAGTTGTCTTTTGCCTCTGTATCAAAACGAGTCTAAGTGCGAAAGTACAGGTTCATTTTCATTCTGAATCAAAGTCGTTTCCAGTAAGAATGGTTTCGCACTTAGCTTGGTTTTGAAACAGAGGCACAAGGAAACTGGGAATGGCCTATTCAAAGGACGTCCCAGTATTCGTATTTCAACTCTAGTCCTCACATCACATGACTGCATGTTTCAAATTCAAGATGGCCGCTGTAAAGTTGAAAGGTCACGTTGTATCTTACTTTTCATGCTTTTGTCTTCCAATTTGAAGCGAGGCCCGCGTGTGCGTCGCCCAACCTCTGTGACGCCGATTTTGTGGTTTGGCGTGCTTCGATTATTGTCATTACTGAAGATTTCTAAGAATTTAATAAACCGTGACAATCATTTTATAAACCGTAATAATCATTAGTGCATTGTGAATTGCTTTTTATGTGTGGCTCATCCGTACATAACTCAATACTTATTGATCAGTCAGTGTGCATATCATCTCCAGAGAACAAAAGCACGCCAGTTTCGAGTACACTTTGTAATTTGAATTAAAAAGTGCTTATTTGGCAGTGCTGGTTAAAAGGTTTTTTTTTTAATCATTTCTTTTTATCGGTGGGAATACAACCTTCTACTTTCGTTTAGTCTGTTGATTGAGAGTGACGCGAAGTGTTTTCCTGATTGTAAGATTGCTGCCCTACCCAAACAACTCTCTCCCGTGTCTATATCATTGAACAGGTGGCATTCACGCCAGCGAAATCTTTTGAGAGAAATCAATCCCAGGTGTGAGCGCGCGCTATTTTCTAATTGGTGAACGTACGGATTGAAAGTAATTGACAGTTGATGCAATCGGATTGCATGGAAATTGGCTGGCGTTATTTGAAAAGCCTGGGTTTTATGGTAGGCGTTCCCCTTCTTCCTTGATCGCGTTTTACATCCCCCCCTGTCCCCACCCCCCCTTCCTCCTTACTCCTTCGCCGTTTACGCCTGGAAAGTAGGCTAACGCAGCTGGTCAGGAGTATTTCGCAGAACGCCGACGTGAATTCACTTTTTGCACACGGTTTAGACTCGCTTAGTCCGTTAGTACGCGCTGCACTCCGGATCAGGAGAAGTCTGGGTTCGAGCTCTGGCCAGGGTGATGAAACTGAGTTGAATTGAGTTAGAGGCTTCATTTATACCCGGTAAAAAATTTTTCAGCGTAATTTAAAAGTATAATATCTAAGTCTGCCTAACTAAACTGACTAATAATTATTATTTTTGGAGTTCTTAATATAACACATCAAAACGTACTTTATTTCCTCACAGATAAAATTACAGCTTTTTATGTTTACAGTATATCTTATCGGTTTATAAATATTATAGTTAGAGTGTGGGTGTCAAGTAAACCATTCGCTTTTCTAGTTATATTAACCAACTTGGCCCCCATATTTACAAAATTAGATAACTTTCTGTACAGGCGAGGGACCAGAAAGTAGCGGAGAAAATAATAAAAATAATAAACATAACAAACGTACAAACGAGCAATTTAAATTACAATTACAGTGCGATAAGATAAAAAATAAATAAATAAGGTAAAGCGGACAAGTTTTACGAGAGAGCGAATTTAAACAGAGCAAATAATAGCTACAAGAAATCGGTTAGTTTGGGGATCGTTTTGCTATGCTTTGGCAAGACACTTTACTCTCACTAAACCTCTCTCCACGCAGGTGTTTAATTGGTTACTGGCGAATTTAATGCGGGGGGGTAACCCTGCGATGGACTAGCATCCCATCCAGGGGGGAATAGAAATACTCCCGGGCTCTTCATGCTATGGAACTACTACACGCGCTGACCTGACGGGCCACTTGGCTCAAGTGCCCCGAGGTTTGTCCTTTGTCCATCCAGGGCTGTTTATTAATTATATACGAATTCTTTATACCAGCATGCAACAGTCCAGTGACCACAAGAAATAAAACAAGAAATAAAACACAACAGCAAGGAAGAAAAAGCACTTTTGCATCGACAAATCGTTTGAATATATAGTTTCGACAATATGCTCGATACTTTTGCGTATAACTGGCGCGATTTATTTTGTTTACAGAAGTGGCAAACAAGCTAATAAAATCTGATTTCTGTTGTATTGGTAAATGAAATAAACATTATATGAATCAATGCATTCATTTTTTATACGAATGTTGAGACCGAGATGAGCCTAAATGTTATGAAAATTCTAGGGTCAATTAATTAACCTTTTGGGTTGTCCGTGCTTTTTCATTCAGAGCTATTCGACTAAAGTTAAAAACAAAAACTAATATATAGATTTAGGCCAGCCTAAAAGCGTAGCTCCTGGGCCGGGTTGTTCACAGCCAAATTAAGCTAACCCAGGAAAAGGTAGAAATTTGATTTCAATTGAGTTTTGTAGCTTTGCGTTGAGGTTTTCTGTATATTGTTTGGTCTTCTGTTTTGAGTTTTAATAATCGCTATGCACACAAATCAAAGCAGGAAAAAACCTATGTATAGAAGAAAAAAAGTTATAATTCGGTTAATTTTTAATCCTGGGTTAGCGGTAACCGGCTTCCGAAATATCCTGCCCTGTTTTAAACAAGTTAAACTGAGATGAGCCCGCGATCTAATCAAAACCGGCACTTGGTCAGCGGTCAACTTCATAAAAACACGCGACCACGATGAGCTGTAAACTTGAACTCGCGATATGGTCACGTGATAATGGTCACCGGATACCTTGTTTTGACAGGTGTCAATTGATGATAACATGGATGTCCAGTATCAAAGAAGTACACGATAAACCAAGGCTACATGTCTCTGTCAACCTATTATTTATAGTATGGCCGCCATGTTGCGCGACTCGTCGTCGTCGTCGTCGTCGTCGTCGTCTTCGTCATCGTCGTCGTCATCGTCGCCGTCGTGCGTACGGGCCCACGAGCAATATCGCTAGCTATGATAACCATGAGAAAATCAACTCATGGGTTTCCTTTTCTTTCCTATATGAGTATGGAGCTCCGCTTGGCGGCCCTTGGGGCCGCCGGAGCTCCGCTACCAAAAATTTAGACGTTTGGACCAGGTTGTTCGAAACGTATTCAGAAACATTGATTTCGTTTTTTTTTTTTCATGGATCTCGCGTGCGACTCAGCCCATGAACTTGCAAAAATGAATCCACCAATATTTTTTCTTCAAAACCGGCCTCAAGCTAGTTAGCAATAAGTGACCATGAGGAGGCAAGAGGGGAGAGAGTTGAAAGTAACATATCAAACGCGAAACGTAATATATCAAACGCGTATTTTTGACGAACTTCGAGCTATTTGAAAATGTGGTCAAACACTGTCTTGAGTGCTTGATACATCTTCTCAATCGAGACTAAAATAGAAAAGAAAATGGAGAACTAAAATCGTCAAAATCTATGCTAATTGAGATCAGATATCCAAACACCGTCACCATCATGAATCTCTTTGTTTAGACTTCATGAGTTAATAATGCTTTGAGAGCTAAAGAGGATTTTCACGACATGTAACATTAATATTGCTTAAAATATTAAATATAAATATTATAAAGGTGCTGTTTACAGCTACTGAGAAGAAGCAAGAAGAAAGCTACTGATGGGCATTGCAGCTGGATACTGCAACAGCAACCATCGGCTGAGCTGCTCTATTGGTCAGTTGCGGTTGGGTTTGTCCTGCTGCAAACTGACTTGGTACATTGCCCGCCTGAAAATTAAAGAAACACAAAAACAGCGTTTTGACAGCTTGGTATCGAGTCATGCATGCAAATCACTGTGAGCATTTATCCGAGGGAAAAGTACGGCCGTGAAACATAACAGGTAGAAGACAAGAGCAGTAGGGATCTAAATTAACGGCAAGCCTACAGGAGGCAAGGTGACCTCATGGTTGGTGCGCTCGTCTTCGTATCAAGCAGTCCGGGTTCGAGCCCTGGCCAGGGAGATTGTGCTGTGTTCTTGGGCAAGACACTTTACTCTCACAGTGCCTCTCTCCACCCACGTGTATAAACGGGTACCGGAGAACTTAATTAATGCTGAGGGTAACCCTGCGAAGGACCAGCATCCCATCCAGGGGGGAGTAGAAATACTCCTAGTCGATCGCTTCATGTTACAGAAACTGGGATAAGCTCCAATGCTGCTGATAGGCTGCTTGGCTCCTATGTAGACTTCACCTACAGCAGAGTGAATACTGTTAACCTATAATAAACTGTGTCAAGAGCGAGATACTTTCATACTCGCTCAATGCCCCTCTCCCCGTTTTTAAGCCTAACGGTTGAATGTTTCGCCCGTTTCAAGGCTA
>NW_028301563.1:28940000-28980000 GCF_042242905.1 Orbicella faveolata
ACAATGTTTGCGTCATTATGGCTCGTTGTCCCACAGCTACTTTGACAATGTTATGACGCAATTTATCATCAATAAAAGGACAGACGCATAAAAAGCTGACGTCAATTTGTTGAATTGTGCATGCTCGATACTCCAAGAAGGTGTGGAGGGGAGAGGCGTTTCTATAGGCTGTTTCAGGGAAGGGGGTATGAAGGGCAATTGAGCCGAGTATTGGACGCCTTTCTGGTCTGAGTTTTAAGTTCTCAAAAGACATTTCTAATTCCGAAATTTGTTATAGATACGATTAAGTAGTAATTGGATTTCGTGTCAAGTTAGGGAGTAGTCGTGCTCGTAATTTCAAAATGAAATTATGAGAACGTGCGATTACTCCCTGAATTGTATTCCACTTGGTCCAGTTACTATTACATACATACCAATCGACATGGTCGCATTAACGTTTATGCGTTTTTGTAGGACAACCTTTGTCGAAAAAGCTGTAGAAGCTAATATGGGGAAATAGAGAAGAAGTTTCGTAAACGTTTCTGGAAGTCAAAACAATAACTGTTAGGACTATAAAGCTCATTTTTCTCATTTTTGAATTCTGTAAATAAGTGCAAAACATCTCGTGATATTTAGTACATAATTTTATTGTTGTAACTGATCTAGAAACTGTTTCAAGAGTTATTCGAGCTTATGATACAACTAGCTTATCATCAAGCATATATTATTGCTAAACTATATTATGATTAAAATGCCATTTTACTATCAACTATTATTTTTACTATTAGCACTACTGTTATTATTATTACTGCTATTATTGTGTTCGTGCTTTTATTATTACTGCTATTATTATTATTATTATGATTAGTAGTAGTAGTAGTACTAGCAGCAGCCGCAGCAGCAGTAAGTAGAAGTAGTAGTATTAGTAGTAGTAGAATGTGTATTGTAAAGTTTGAGAGTAATTTTCTTTTGTTTTTTGATTACTTCTCACGTACTATCGATGACACAAACCGCAAATACTTTTGCTACGTTTTTGTGACATTTTCTAAAATTGAGAAGAGCTAAGAATTGGAATGACTTGTTTAAATACAAGTCATTCCAATTTTCAGCTCTTCTCAATTTTATTCATTTCTGTAAATTGCATTCTGCTTCCTTTCCGAACGACTTTATTAGAATTGTTAATTGTAAATATTCAGTTGTGCTGGAAACATTTATCTTGTAAAGTTTTAGTGAAGAATTTTAATGAGCTTAATAAAATTATTATTATTATTATCAAAAAAATATTGTTATTAGTGTTATTGTTATTATTGCTATTATTAACTACATCCCAGAACATGTAGCATCGGCTAAGCTGCTAATTACTTAGGCTGTTTGCAGTGAGATTTGTCCAGCTTCTGTTTTGTGATTCCTTTGCCATACCTAAAATTAAAGTAGCAGTGTTAGTTTATGTAAGGAACAACATATTTATTCAGCTCTTTGCGAGAATGAAATGTTGGAATATAATTGTCCTTTCTCGAATTATTTATTTATTCATTTATTTATTTAATTTATTTATTTATTCGGTCTGTTTGCACATGCCTACATTGATAACAGTTGTAAGTTATGACTGAAGGTAGCTGTGCTCTTTATAAATATTGTCCAGCCGGGACTCGGGACCTGACCGGGGACTCGGGACCTGACTCGGGACCGGGACTCGGGACCTGAATCGGGGCCTAAACCGCTCAATACTAGCGTATTAACTATGAAGCCACCGCGCTTCCCACATGTTCTGTCATATCTTGCAGTAACTAAGCAGTTATAGCTTGAAATACCTGAATTTCTCTCAAGGGCTGGTAGCCTTTGCCTGATGCACCTGCATCACCAATCAAAGCGCTTCCAAAACCCAGGATAATCTCAAAGATGGAAAATATAAGAACCAAGAACGATATGCCTAACATGGCCTTCTCTCGTTCTGTGTACTTGATTTTGGTCAGTTTTGCAGTACTACTCATGTATTTGCTCCTCACGAGACTGGTCACAGCAGAAGAATAGATGCACACTGTTATTACTGATATTACGGCACACGCCATGCTGACAGACCTCAAAGCCATTATCTATAACCAATGCGAAAGAGAGGGTAGTCTTAGAGTGCTAAAAGTTTTGTTGTAACTACTGCATGTAAGTTTTTTTTACCACCATCACTGATAGTCAAATAGCGATGGTTGTTTCTGTTAACCACTATCACTACTACACCGCCACCGCCACCGCCACCGCCACCGATCATTCATCAATTTCAATTCCACTTCCACTTCCATTGCCATTGCCAATGCCACTATCACTACTACTATCGCTGCCTCCACCACTAACAGTGCCACTGCCATTGCCACTGCCACCACCACCGCAACTGCCACTGCCACTGCCACTGCCACTGCCACTGCCACTGCCACTGCCACTGCCACTGCCACTGCCACTGCCACTGCCACTGCCACTGCCACTGCCACTGCCACTGCCACTGCCACTGCCACTGCCACTGCCACTGCCACTGCCACTGCCACTGCCACTGCCACTGCCACTGCCACTGCCACTGCCACTGCCACTGCCACTGCCACTGCCACGTTTAATTTCATCAATTTCAACTCCACTTCCACTTCCATTGCCATTGCCAATGCCACTATCACTACTACTATCGCTGCCTCCACCACTAACCGAGGGGATAGCTAACTTCCTCAGTCCTTCTTCTTAAATTTTCCAAGGTCATTTCGTCTTCCCATTTCACGGTCACCTTAATGGGGATTTCCAATGAGCTAACAATGACTGGAAATACTTTTTGCCCTTTAGATATGTATGTTGAGACGTTTGTGTTACAGCAAATTTGCGTAAAATAAACTTAGGCGCGTTAATTTTGTGTAACGTAAATTTTCTTCCGCGTTGTCAAAGTGCATCATTAATTTCCTATGATAAGGTATAATAAGCACTTAATGACTGGCCTCGAGGGGAACAGTGAGTTTTATTTCCCGAGACCCTCAGTGTTCCCCGAGGTGGAGCCGAAAGGAACGTTGAGGTCGAGGGGATCCAAAACTCACTGTTTCCCGCGGGACCAGTCATCAAGTGTTTTATTATACCTCCCAACTCAAAGATAGAAAAAAGTGCGAAGAAATCGTTTGCTTGACGCCGGCTGGCTCACAAATTTGCCGCGGTTTCAAGGAGCGCGTCCTGATCATGTGTGAGTCAAAAGTTCAAGTTGTTGTTTCCCTAGGGAGTCAGTGAATTTTGTTCGCCCTGGCGAGTTAGTGAGTTTTAACCCACGACACGTGACACGTTCTCCTCCAATCGGAAAACGTATCTCAGTTCGGAGGTAGAACAACGTAATTTATGACAATCATAGAGGAATCTCAAAGTCTATACAAGTCTAAAATCAATGAAACAGGCTTTCATTACTGTGTAGGTCTTACCAAAGTTAGAGAGTGTCTAGCCGAGGTGGACAATGCCAGCCCCATGATACCAGTGGACAACACCTTGGTAAAAACAGAAAGCAGTTCGCCGTCAATATAAAATGGAAACTTAAAGATAAATCGTGCTTTTTAATATTTCCATAGAACAGATGGATGTTCGAACTTACTTCTATAGCATTCTCAACTGGTAAGTTTTTTTTTCTCTCTTCCTACTAACATAGCTGACCTCACAGGCCCTGGTTGATTCTAAATCATTAGCTATTTAATCTTTGGACCACGAGCCCGAGTTTCCTGTGAGTCTTTAGTCAAAGAAGCGTAGCAGAATGTCGAAGAGTGAAAAGCAGGCAGAGTGAGATCACTTGCATTGTGAGCACTCTTAATTTTATAAAAAAATCCTATCCTATCACCACTTGTGCGGTCATTTCAAGCGCTAGACAAATTCTCGTTCTTCTCCGCACTTTTGAGAGCATTCTGTCTCCTCTTCTCTACAGTTCTTTCTTTCGCTTTTTCGATCCTCTTGTTGTCCTCGCCCTGAATCGCTCGCGAGATCCCTAGTCTGATTTTCTTTGACCCGGGCCAGCCTACCGGCATTGCTCTTGTCAGCAAGCTGTAGTTTTTTTTTTTTTTTTTTTTTTTTTTTGGCGATGGCGCGAACATATTTCATTTCATGATCGACCTCTTCTCTGGAGACTGCCAAGCTCGTTCAGAGTCCCTTTACCCTTGTTATGCGTGATTCCAAAGAAACGCGCATTAATATTGTAACCTTCGAGCTTCAGCTTTCCGGCTTCAGCCGCTTTTTCCAATTTCTGAGTTTCACTGGTTGTTTGAGAGACCAAGCCTGGTGTAAAGCTTACTATCGTCCTATCAAGATGGAATTTGAGCGCTTCGAAAACGTCCCCTAGCATTGCATAGTCTGGCTCGTGGAAGGTTCTGGGCTCGATGGCATGAATATACGTAACGAGACCCGGAAATGAAATCTGAAGCACAGCCGTAGTGGTCTCACACTTGATAAAAACATCAAGCAATTCACTTCTTTATATACTCTACTGAAGTCAGATAGTAAACGTAGTGCTGACGAAAATGTGTATGTAGGCATGAAATCTTGCATGCTGTCGCGAACGCTACCAAAGGAAAATATTATCGAAAAATCGAAAATTTATCGAACGTTGTAAAAGCAATTCATTGTCACCTACGTATAAACCCAAGCTGCAACTGGTTCTTCATCGGTTGTTTTCAAGTTTTAATCTACTTTAAAAACATTGTAAAGGAGAAGAAGAGACAATATTCTAGCATGGACTGATCATGTTACATCTCCGCAGTGTACTTACAAGAACAGCTATCCAACATGGTATGAAGAGGAAGCTTGATAGAACACATCGCGCTTGAAATCCGTCGACCAACCCGAGCGTTAAGAAGATAAATGACATCAAAATCTGAACTATCCAAATCTCCATTTCAAGACGTGACGCCTATTTTGCGCAATTTTAAGCTGGCTTTAGGAAAAGGTGTAAGCGCTTCAATTTTCAAAAGCTAGTGAGCTGTCCACTGATAAATGCAGACAGAATTCAGCATAATAGGTGAAAGGCCCTTCGGATAGAGTCTCACGAATACGTGATTTTATGTCCAGATTTAAGACCGCTACGTCTGTACATGTAAATTCACGGGCGAAACTAAAAGATAATTAACTTTGCGGTCAGCTCTTCAGACGTGGATTCGGCCTTGCTTTATGACGCTTTTCAGTTTTCTTTCTCTATGGCCTCGTCTGTTACAGCGACGGCGACGCGAACAAGAACGTCAGCGAAAGGAAAAAGTTTCATGAGCAAAACTATGGCTTTGCACGTGTATTTTTAATATATGTTTCTTTTCTGTCCTCTACAAAACGGCAATAACCAACTTCTGCGTGTTTCGGAGAATCTGAATCGCGACGACTGATGTTGTGTATTTTCTTTTGGAACTGGTTGAACGCTGTCACCAGATATTTAGCCTGAACAAGTTTTTAGACCGATTGGCGTACTGAACAGATCAAGAAAATTGCAACATTCGAAAGTAATTATAAATCCTTTTTTCACTATGGGTTTTCCTCGGCGCCGCCGTCGTCATTGCATAAGCACCTCTAGCCGACTAGCTATCAATACGCCTGTTTTGTTTGTTTCAAGTGATACCACAATCCGCAGTTTACCCAGCTTAATGAGACATCGAGGAGCCCCGCTCCTTTGACTTAGGATTCCCCGAATACAGAGGTCTACAATTAGAAACTTCGACACTAATTGTGGCCGGTACCAACTCTTTTTTTCGAGGGCCAACTCTCTCTAAGAGATGCGCTATCGTTCCTAATTGTAGTCATCATCTTGAACTGCATGGATGATGTCTTTTGATGAACCATGATTCCCTGCAAGCTTGTCTTATAGAGCGAATTGGCCATTAAACTGCTGTCGCTCTTCTACCACATTTACTAAAACGTGTTTCCTTTCAACACAACATTTCATAATCTACTTAAAGAGGTCTCATTTTATACAGAGGGGATCCCATCCTCTAATAATTGGTAAACACGGAAGCCCTCAACAAACTGTCCAGTAAGAAACTGTCCAATAACCAACTGTGCGATAACAACTTAGCAAGTGAATTAGTGGAAAATAGGAGTTTTTTAAACCAATTACAATCGAGGAAATTGTAATTTTTATGATTAATTTTATTATATTGAGGTTATTTTTTGCTCACATTTTGATCAATAATTTTTGCTAGGTCTCTCAACGGACAACCCCTCAGCAGAAAGTTGGTTTATTTTCTCATCTTCATCAATATGAAAAGGACTTGTCCTTAACACAAGAAATAAGGTACAAGACATGCAATATCGTTAGTATGTGTGCATTGTGTATGATATCATGCAAATAGTTGGTGCTTAGTTGGAATTTGAACATTGAAATTCATTATGTATCAGTGTCCCAACCTACCTTTCTGATTTTCGTGCCATCTTTCTTTTAAATTTAAGGAAAAATGATCAGTCATTATTTGTAAGAATTAAATCACGTAGATCTGCAGCTATTTACTGTACACTGTTCTTAAATTCAGTTTGTACCTTCTATCTTATTTTATAAATATGCAGTTGTTATACATGTATGGTTCAAACAAGCTTGCATCCGATATTATAAAATAATTAACTGAGCTACTATGCACACTCTCATTGGCCAATAGGTGTGTTTAAATGAGAGTATGTAAACACAGTTGTGACGTTGCACGTATTTTTGAGAATTATTTTATAAAAGCAATATTTAGAGCTCTTTTTCCATGTTTACATAGCTTCATCTAAACACTTTGGGGGCTGGGAGAATTCTTGAAAGTTATGCAAGCCCCCGACTACGTCTTAGGTTTGCATAACTGTCTTAAATTCTCCCAACCCTCCTGGTGTTAAGATGAGGCTAAGTGAACATGGTAAAAGTGCTCTATTGCTTAAAGGGTTAACTTACATTCGTAAATCTCTGAACCTTTCCAGAGATTTGCTTAAGTATGTTTAAATTATAAATTACAGATACAGTGGAAAAGACAGCTATATTAATAAAAATCTGTTTGTTATACTTCTCTGCATCCAATGGAGATCATTAGTTCTGATGTCATGTTCAGAATATATTTACGTAAATACTGAATTGTAAGCAGAATATAATAATATTGTGGTTTTCATCACTTACATGTTGAATTATGTTTGTCCACAAAGTTTGGGAAGTGCAGGGAACAGCAACATTCATCCAGCAGTAATCAAACTTGGTGTGCAGTATGCTAAAGGGATCATTTGTGGATCAAATGCACGATGTGTTGCTTTGCTTCTATCTTTCAAAAAGGTAAGGAGATGATTACTGTACGTAAGGTTAAGGTTAAGTCTGTATATGAGCCACGTGGCCCATCAGGCTTATCCCGCTCTCTGCAGCAAGGAGTGTCCAGGTGTATTTTTACTCCTCCCTGGATGGGATGCTAATCCATTGCAGGGTTACCCCACAGCATTACATTTGTTGGTGCCTTTCTATACGCCTGGGTGAAGATAGGTACATGTATTGTGAGAGTAAAATGTCTTGCCCAAGAACACGACACAATGTGCCTGGCTAGGGCTCAAACCCGGACCGCTTGATCCAGAGTCGAGCGCTCTAACCAATTGAGGCCAACACACCTTCGCATGACTGCTCTACAGTCATTTTCATTTTTCGCCGTTGATATACGTAACACTAAATTCTCATAATTCACTGTAAGCAAAATGCACAGTAAACAGGTAGAAGTTAGAATAACCAGTAAAAGGTATTTGAACCAGGGGCTGAACATAGGGTAATGGGATGTTACAAAAACATTGATTTCAATGATGTCTTACTCTGTGCAGTTGATTGCAGATTATGTCACTCCACCTCAGAAGGAGCTTTGCAGCGACCTGGATGCAAAGATTAAACCAAGTATTAGGTAAAGGATGCAAATTTGTCGCTGACAGTTGTGCAGCACATATCTTCTCTCTTTTTTCATTCAAATGTTCTTTGACTAAATGAACTTGGAACTCACACCATGCTTTTATTTTTAAATACAAGTTAAAAAATGTCAAAAGATCTTGTGGAACAGGCAGGTCAAATGTTATGGATGTTTTTTGCAGTTTGTTACATTATGCAGACCTGTATGTGTTCAATTTTAAGGACACAATTTTTCTGCATTGAACTTTTCTACACTGAATTCACTAAATTATAACTAGTTATGTGAAAACTTTTACAGATTTAAGTGATACAAAAACGATGGTAGTATATGAATGTTTAATAGAGTTATGCATCCTAGCGGGGTAGTACTTTTTATGTCACAGAATGATGCATTTCCACAAATTGATGAAACTAAAATCAACAATATATTGAAACATTTTGTTTCAACTTCTGAATTATACTACGCCTGTAAGGCCTGACTCCACAGGTCGCCTGTGACTCAGTGACAAAACTGAGAGAAGTGAGGACATCTTTGCCGCGTAGATAAATAAATATGTTTGTCACATTTTCTTCAAATCTGTTTTGTTTTGTTTTTATTTTTGTTTTCAGTTTTTTGACTCAATGTCGGCCTCTGTCTGTTAGTATGGGCAATGCCATTAAATATCTAAAGCTGCAGATCACTCACACACCACCTGACATGGCTGAAGATCAGGTTAGTTTATGTTTGTAGCAGTTACACATAAGCTTGTGGGGTTTATTGGGTGATGGGGAGAGGAAATGTCAAGCTTTGTTCAGTTCAGGGTTTTCAAATTGAACTCAAATAGCAGGAGGAAATTGTAAAGTAGGCGGAGCGCTATTTGCTTTTGATCAAAGCAACCGGGTGTGTAAGAGTGTTAGAATTGGTTACGGGGGGCGGTGGGGGGGAGGGGGGCAGGTGGGCAGGTGGGGGGGGGGGAATTCCCCTGTTCCTCTCCGTATTTCCAAAATTATTGTAACTATATATAACTTATTAGGCAGCAAGGGGAAAACTGCTCGCAGTGTACATGTCCATGTACGTGTGCATGTAGTTCCTCAATATATATTTTTTATTCTTTCCAGGCTAAGAGGAATCTTATACAGAGCATCGAAAAGTTTATCCAGGAAAAAATTGTTTTAGCCGGCGTTGCCATCTCCGAGACATATGTAAGAACGAAGATCAACGATGGAGATGTGATACTCACATACGCTTGGTGTGTATCATAAAATGTTCTTGTAAACTCTTCTAAAAGAAGCACAAAAGAACAGAATATTTCCCTTTACGCTCTCATCTCTTTGACGCTCAATAAAGGACTGAAATTGGACTGCAAATGTTACATACTTTTGACGGAGCTCTACAGAGATTTGTGTTGAAGCGATTTAGAGGTAGTGTGGTGGAGTGGTTAGGGCGCCGACCTGAAATCCGGAGGTCGCGTTTTCAATTCCCGCTCTGACCGCGAAGCCGGATTTGTTTCTCGGTAGGCCCTAGTTCAACTCCTCGGTCATGCTTGTAAATAGCCATCTGGTCTGTTTCCCGCCAGCTGGGATTTTTAACCCTATATATTATGTTCAATTGATATATTTGTTTCTGTCAGTTTAAGTAGATGCCTGAGAACTAGCTAGGTGTAGCTAAGCGCATTGATCACTATAAACAACATTTGAACAATTTTTTTTTTCACTTTAATGTCGAAAGTAATTCGCATTTGCTTTGGTTTTGCATCAACTACGCTACCGGTTGGCTTTGAAAACTCGCGCCACACTTTCGTCCAATCAGAAGTAAAACCAAAATCAATCGTGATTCGCGCGTCAGCTAAATGTATTTTCTTGGTGTTTTGATTGGTTCATTGTATTGTCTGCGTCCTTTGTGATTGGCTAGAGTGATTACTTTGGTTTTGGTCTCACGATCCTCAGGCCCCGTCCGCGCTCTGCAGGAGAAATTTGAAAACGAAGGTTTCACTCTGAAAACGCATCAAAGGTTTTCCGTCCACCCTACGCCGGAAGAATTTGACAATGCTTCAATCACCGGTCATTTTGGATTTGTGTTTGAGGAAAACTCTGTTAGAGAAATCACATGATTATCGTAACGCCATCGTTTTAGAAAATCTCTGCTTTCACAATGTTTTCCGTTCATACCAAAACGAAAAGTCGGCGTTTTGAAATTCCTCCGATTTGAAAAGCGTTTTCGAAAAACTCCGTTTTTCGTGACGGATTAGTGTGGACGGTAGGCCTAATGGTAGAAGTAAAAGCGTTTTCAAATTTCTCCATCTTAATAATTTGCTTGTCAGGTAGCTCATTCTCAAGTTTTGCGTTTTCCTTTTTACTTTCTACTCTCTAGCTCTTCGTTAGTTTTGAAAATTTTAAAAGATGCCCATAATGCCGGCAAGAAATTCAGAGTGGTTGTTGTTGACTCCAGACCAAAGTTTGAAGGTAAGTTGTGCTTTTTTTCGTCGCAGTATAGCCTTAATGAACCAGTAAAAGCTAATTTTAAGCATCTTCGGCGATTTTCGGTGTTCTCCGAGAGCCTTCGGTCAAGCTTCGGACATTTTCGTCTCATGACGACTATGACGACAGGTTTTGCCGTTTCCCGCCAAAAGATCCGTTCACACTCGTGGGCTCTTTCCTTATTTATACCTAATCGTACCTTTTCGGTTCAGTTCGGCGGTATATCAAGCGAGCTTGGTCATGCCATGGTTCGTATTTTGGCTAGTCTGGTCGAACCAAAATACTCATGGCGAGACCAAACGAACCTGATATATGCCGACGACGCGTAACAAACTGAAAAGGTATGATTAGGTATTAATCGCACCCAAATTCGGCCACAAATCCAGCCATACCTAGATTATGGATCTATAGTTCCTCGTTCACTTAGTTTGTCGTCGCGAAATCCTGGAGGGCGCTTCTCACGCTCCCAGGATTTCGCGTGGCCAGTTTTTCCTCGAGGTTTATTTACGGTCACGCTCGACGGACTAAGAGGGACTACCGTGGTCTAGCCATACCAAGCCAGTGAGTTGATGTCGCAACATATCACAACAGGATACCTTCCTTTTGATTGGCTATTGTGAATTTGGGTACGGTAAGAGGAAATTAAAATATTGTTCTGATACTCAAATTGTTAAGTAGTTTAAAATCTTTGTCTTCAACAGGTCGGGAGTGTCTACGAAGATTGGTGAAACACGGAATAAGATGTTCATACGTGTTGATCAGCGCTATTTCTTACGTCATCAAAGAGGTTGGTGTATTTGGGAAGCACGGATGGCGCAGTTGTGAGAGCGCTCACCTCCCACCAGTGTAGCCCGGGTTCGATTCCGGCCCGGTGCACATATGTGGGTTGAGTTTGTGGTTGGTTCTCGCCTTGTTCCGAAAATTTTTCTCCGGGTACTCCGGTTTTCTTCCCTCCACAAAAACCAACATCTTCAAATTCCAACCCGACCAGGACAGAGGAACTGCACGAAAACCAATTAAGGCTGATGTGGTTTCCTCTCTAAACATTGTAATTTATTTTTGAGTAGCTATCCGCTTTGTTGTCGTATTATTTTATCTAGCAAGATGAACAATTTGTCTCAGATAGATCGCAGATGAAGCGGGTCTTGAAAGCAATTGACGACAAAGGAAAGTTTTTAAATTATCTTTTAACGTCATCTAGAGAGTTCCTTTACATTTCTTGGCGAATTAGCTGCCTTCGCGACTAAAAGGATTCCTAAACATGGCTAATAATTTCGTCTGTTTTGCACGGTTTGTGTTCATCGTATTTTTTGCTTTTCATGTTTTGGAGCAATAAGATCATATGTATAGGTAATCATATAAATGCGAGTGCAATTTAAGGATTTACATTACGCGTGATATCTGAAAATTCTCTCAAAATTCCACGAGCCTTTAGGCTCGTGCAATTTGATAGAATTTTCAAATATCATGAGTAGTATAAGACGTATAAATCCTTAATTGCTTGAGCTTTCATACGATTACTCAGTTATTATATGACTGAGAAAATTGCGAACGCGCGTGCGTTAATTTACACTGCAGTGTAAATTAAGAATTAACGATAAATTGGCTTGCTCTCAGTCAATCACAATGAAGTAATTTTCTCAGTCATATAATAAAGATGGAAATTGTCATGTGAGCATGTTAGCATGACATGCAATGTTAATTTTTTCTTTACCTGTTCCTTTCTAGGTATCAAAAGTGTTCCTTGGTGCCCACGCCCTGCTCGCCAATGGTTACGTCAAGTCACGTGTTGGCTCGTCCATGGTGGCTATGATGGCCCAGGCCTCTAACGTCCCGGTGTTGGTCTGTTGTGAGACGTACAAGTTCTGCGACAGAGTTCAGACTGACTCTTTTGTTTCCAACGAACTGAGTAAGAAAATAGTAAATTTACGACAGTAGGCTTCCCCTTCACGAAACTTTTGGAGAAGCGGTGGTCTAAAGGTCGATACATTCGACAGGACATTTCACTGGAGCATATCTCTGTCTACTTTTTGGGTGCAGTTCATTATTTTGCCCCTGCGATATGCCCCTTCATATGCACTGATGTTAACGGTTAGTGTACTGCTGGCCTGCGTTTCAAGTGGTCCTCATTCAAGCCCTATTGTGTTGTGTTCTTGGGCAAGAGGAGCCTGTCTCCACCTAGGATTATAAATAGGTCCCAGAGAATTGTCGCAGCAACTTGCCCAGAAATGTTGGGAGGTAACCCTGCGATGGATCATTATCCCATCCCAGAAGTTTCTATGGAATGGTTCACTTGATCTAATCAGAAACCTTGTTTAATTCTGGAATAAGCTCAACAGAAGTTAACCCGCAAATTGAGTCCCAAGACTGAGCTCTCCTGATAATCTTATTGTCTTGTTAATTCACATCCATGTCTTATCGTAGACTTTTTAAAATTTCCTTCATTCCCAGTCTGTTAGTTTCTCTGCTGGGAAAGGAATTTTCCCTCTTTCAGCGCGCAAATTTTCCACCGGCTCGTAAATACGCGTCAGGCAATAGACAGGCCAGTGCTGTCGTGACGTCATAGGCTTAGACGGGATCAAGGTGAGAGATGTATTTTAAAATCCGGGACTTAACGATCTTTTCTCCAGGCGACCCAGATGACTTAGTACCGCTGACCAGAGAAAGCCCGGATGTTCTGTCTGACTGGCGTGACGTCAATTCCCTTCACTTACTGAACCTCGTGTATGACGTCACTCCACCCCATTTCGTCTCCATGGTGATCACTGAAGTAGGAATGATTCCCTGTACATCTGTGCCAGTGGTACTAAGAGTGCAGAATCCTGAGCAGCAGTAGAATATAACAATTTATCTTACATGACGTATCCCTCTCAGTTTGAACACGACTGAGCCCGCGATTTACAAGAGAAACATCGCTAAGTGCCACGACACATCTTCGTGACGGCGAGCTGACGTTGCAACTGTCAGGGAGAGGTCGTACCTTTATCTCATTGGTCTATTTCAGTCGGAAACTGTTCGGACTCTTCCTTAACCGCCCGAAATAACCGCCCTAGGCATAAGTATATCGTACCAGAAATAAAATGACAGAAATGTAATGAGAGAGTAGCCGTCGAGTGATCTTGAACTACCAAAAACCCCGTTCTGTAGCTAATCACAAATAGTCATACGCGCTCTCAAAAAGAATAAATTGTACACCAAGCAGCCGTCCCTCTTGACCAGCGGTCGGGAAAGTACCAGATTGCTGCAACTGCAGATACCGACAGTCCGAACGTGTGCAATAAGCGTACCTCCCGTGACGTGGAAAAAGAAAAATTGGTAGTTCCACGCTAACCAACAACAACAACAACAATTTATTGGTATTCCCATATAGATGGTGTTACCTAAATGCAGAATCGCTAAATAAAAATTCAAAAACGAAACAAAATACAACAGCAACCAGAAAGAAAAATAAAAGATAGTTAGTTACAAGATTCTTCATTTTAAGTTCTAGGGTTACAAAGTTCTCTTATTTGTAGTGCTTCATATGTAAAGTAACCTAGTTTTTTACAAATAAAAGTATCAGCATTGTTAAATAGAAATATTGTTTTCTCTGTGTTATTAAAGGAATCAAATTTTGGATATTTCTTGATGATGTCATTTGTGACTTGTTGTCTAATATTATTGTATCGGTCACAATGAAATAAGAAATGCATTTCATTCTCAATTTGGTTAGAACAGCAGTACTGACAAATTCTAAGAGTTTCAGGTAATTTGGGAGTACAGTGTCGCCCAGATTCAATTCTAAGATTATGATTACCACATCGGAGTTTTGCCAAAGCTTGTCTATGTTTGAGGTTCTTTACTTGTTCTAGGTACTCAGATTTGCTTACATCTCTTTTAAAACTTGAGTAGAAATTCAACTTTCTGTTAGACCGAATTATCTCCATTTGGTGTCTTTTCATATGATTTGAGATGTGACATTTTAGTTTTTGTAAATTATGTTTGATGATTTGTTCATTGTAATTGTGTGTGTTTATATTATGCGGATGGTTTTGGTCATCTAAATAATTTTTGATGATTTCATTGACTGTTAACATGAAAGAGGACTTTGCTTCATTTGCCAGTTGATTGGAAATATTGAGGCATTGTTTGGCAACGCTATCTTCTGGGAGAGAGACAAGATGTAGCCAAAATTTAATAATTTTTGGAAGAATATTAAATTTTAGTGACAACCGTCCTGTTTCGTTTCGAGCGGCAATATTTGGTGCTCTTCTGTTGAGGCCGAGGTAATATTTGTAAAACTGTGTATGAAGTCTTTCCACAGGGTCTTTTTTCCCATTTTTTGAGATTTATGCTATCATATGCTCCCCAGATTTCGGATCCGTATAAAAGTATAGGTTGAAATAGAGTATCAAGTAGTTTATTACATATATTGATAGGAAGTTTATTGAAATCAAGATAACGTTTGGATGCGAAAATGGATCTTCTAGCCCTCTCAACTAAAGCCTTTTTAGAATTTGAGAAGCTTCCATTAGTGTTAAAAGTAACGCCAAGGTAGGTGTACTGTGAAGCCTTGGCAATTGGATTTCCATTTAGAAAGAAGGAAAATTTGTCACGTGTTGATTTACGATTTTGTTTTTGGAAAATTAGGGTTTGCGTCTTTTTTAAATTAATTTTTAATAACCATTTCTCGCTATAATTTTGGAGGGTATTAAGTTGGTTTTGAAGACCAGCAGCACTGCTTGATATTAATATGAGATCATCTGCATAAAATAAACAATTGAGAGGAGACCCATTTGGTAAAATAATTGGATCTGTACCAGTTGAGGATTCTAGTATGCGTGGAAATTCGTCTAGATATAAGTTAAATAGCAATGGTGAAAGAATACAACCTTGTCGCACTCCTCTGTTGTAATTAAAGAAGGAGCTTCTTTTGTTTCCGTTTTTTATAGCTCATTTAGTTTTTGAATACATATCAGTGATTAAACGATAAAACTGTCCTCCTATTTTATTATATAATAACTTGTGTAATAACCCATTATGCCAGATAGAGTCAAATGCTTTTTGAAAATCTATGAAGCAGCAAAATAAACCAGGTGTATTTAAAAATGTTAATTTGAAAAAAACCCGAATAACTGTCATAATTATCTACCTAAAAAGGGATCCTTAGTATCGTTCTATCACGGTTCAAGTAGTTAATATTACTTTTTAATTCTTTCAATGTTAATTTTTTGTTGTTGTTGTTGCTGGAGTGGCAAGGGTAAAGATAGGTTAGGTTGTACGAGGTGACGAATTGGACGGATTATATCACGATTCACGGAATAGAAAACGTTAATGCCAGTGAATAAGGTCACGGCGAACTGGAACCTACATGTCTTGACTGGGCAGTGTCAAACGTGAAAACCAGTTGACTGAAATCTTATCGTTTATTGCCTCGCAACCTTTAACTGAACCCTTGTGATTTTTTTGTCGTGAAGAATTTTAAACAAACTGACAGATCACAATACCTTGAATTCCTTTGTTAAAATTAATGAGATCACTCTTAGCCTTAATTAATGATAAAAAGAAGTTAAAATGATTTATTGCAGTCAAATTGCTCAACTTTGGTTTTCTAAGACTCCGTCCACACTACCGCCGGAGAAATTTGAAACGCAGCGTTATTTGTACGGTTAGGCCTACCATCCACACTAATCCGTCACGAAAACGGAGCTTTTCGAAAACGCTCCTCGAACCGGAGGAATTTGAAAACGCCGGCTTTTTTTTTTAGTGTGGATGGAAAACATTTTGAAAACGGAGCTTTTCGTAAACCATGACATTACGGTAATCAAAGACTTGAGGGACCGTTCATTTTTTATGAGGGAGGGGGGGGCTGGTGGGATTTGGGAAGCACCATTTGAAAATCGCATGACCCCCCCTCAGCTCACCAATTTTTTCACGTGGCCCCCCCTTATAGCGGTCATTTTTTGGGATGACCCCCTCCCCCCCAAAAAAAATTGAACAAACAATATTTAGATTTCAACTTTTTTAATATTTCTCTATTATCCCCCTACTTCACGTTTTGTGCTCACTGTGAAGACAATATTTACAATACCTATACTACAGAGAACTGTTGTTTGAAAAACAAATCAAAAGAAAGAGAAGTCAATTTCGGATCTCCTAGTGATGGCTCGCCCTGAGCGTGTGGCATTTGGCCTCTCATTGGCATCTCCCTCATCTGAATTGATGAATGCCCACAGTTTTAATGTAAAACAGATCAAATGTATAGAAGCTAAGTTGACGAAGGTCACGCAGGACATGGAAGCACTAGAAAATAAGAGCAATTATAACAGCATATTCAAGGGCACACTCAAACAGCACATCAACAAAAGGAGAAGGAAAAAAGAAAACCGCAGAAAGTCAAATGAAAGAAGGAGGAAGCGGACTGAAAACAACGTCCAACGAGTTTATGGAATCTGTGTTGGAAACCCGCTAGGAAATGATCTTCCACAATGCCTTGTGTACCCTCCTAGAACGGCCATCCCGGAAGAGTGTATTAAAGTTGAGGATGTTGCCACGTCGTTATTTAGAAGAAATGGGCCATACATTGCACAGCTCTTGGAAGGGAATTATTTCACCAATGCTGCAAGAAGCAGAATCACCACCAACCTTGAGCAGGAAGTCAGAGATTATGTTTACACCTTCATGTACCCTGAAGAGTACACTCTGACGGAAAGCATTGCTGCTTCTTGCAGCATCGGTGAAAGAGACTCCCATGGCAGCACAAGCGGCGACGTAGAACTCGACGACAGCGAAGATGAAGATGAGTGCCAGTGAAAGTTGCATTCGAAAATAACAGTGTTAAATACGTCTTTTCAGTAGCTACAAATGCTTTTTGTCGCCAAACGTTTTTTAAAAGCAGAAGGAAAGTTTGTGATAAATTTGTATCCTGCCTTCTATGTTTATTCTATAGCAATTTTTTTGATATTCAAACATTATGCCATTTTAAAGTTTTACTAAAATATTTCACGTGACCCCCCTTTTTCCCTTATTTTTTTGGGATGGCCCCCCCTCGAAAGCCATTTTTTTTCGCATGCCCCCCCCCCCAAATCCCACCAGCCCCCCCTACCTGATAAAAAATGAACGGTCCCTGACCTGACCGAGTTTTCCTCAAACAGAAATCCAAAATGACTGATTATTGTTGCATCTTCAATTTCCTCCGGCGTAGTGTGGACGGAAAACATTTGAGGCGTTTTCAGAGTAAAAACGCCGTGATCAAATTTCTCCGGTATAGTTTGGACGGGGCCTTAAATGTCTTCTTAAGCAACAATGAGTCTTCTCGAGTTGAACCAAACAGCAACTGATCAAGGTCCACTGAAACAGAGATCAAGTACTGAATGATTGAACTCGACAAGAAATCAAGATCAAGCTATCTGTGTTTGTCGCCAGCGCTACAGTGCATTCCCAAGAAAGTAGCGTTGATGTCAAAGCAGTCTACCTTAATCCCTGTAAAAAAAAAGGAAACAAAAGGGAAGAAAATTGTCATAGTAAGATTTACCCAATCTTGGTGCGAATTTTTGTGGTAGAAATTTGAATGAAGTTGAAAGGATGTGCAATTTTCCTTAACAAAATCGCGTTGAATTAAGGCAAGGTTATCAAAACACACAGAATCTGTCTTCCATTCGCTCTATGATCCCTTCAAGAATTCGACAATAATTAACGGGCTCAAGCAGATCGCACAACTCTTTATATTCCTTTTTGAGTTCTGTCAGGCTGAAATAACGAGCCTCGTGTAAGCAATCCGATAAAAGCTTGTCCAGTTTATATTCCTGCGCAATTATTATTAAGGCTAAAACTTGTTCCTTCTCGGGTTTGGATGGCTGTGGTGAAAAATCGGGGAAAAGTTCGTGGATGCTCAAACGACCAGCGTAGATGGAATCAGAAGCAGCCACCAGAAAGTCCTCACACTTCTGAAGAAGAAACTCCATTTGATATTCGTCAGCAAGCTTCAACAAGAGGAAACAATTCTCGATTGTCATTGGTCTCTCAGCGAGAGAGTAAACCATCAACATCAATTCTTGAAACTCAACGCTTTTCTTGCCTGGAAGAGGGATTTCTGTTTTTGTCTTTTCAGCGAAGTTCGACGAGAACATTTTATCGAATACCGGAGACCACCATGTTAAGATCCACTGATGAACATAAAACCTTTGTTCCTCGACTACAAATATCACATCGTTTGAGGCCCATGGCTTGGAGAAATCAGTTGCGTGGAAAATGTTTTCTTTTATCATCGCATCACGGGGTAGATCCGTGAATCGTAGCAAATGATCTCCTTCGATGATTGTTTCCTGTTCCATTAAAAACCAAAATGAGCGTTGCTTCCACGTTTTGATCGAGCCGGCTTTTGTTGATGTTTTGGTTCGGTTATCTAATTTGCATCCGTATTCACTTGCTCACATGTTAGCGTTTTCATTGGCTCGCGAAACAATAGCTCGCATTTTGAGCAACTTTCTTTTGTATGAAATAAACGCAATATCTTTTATCCCGGTAATAAAACAATAACTTTTATTTTGGAATTCAGCCTTGGCCGAGTACCATTACTACATGTAACGGTCTGTGAAGTATTGATTTGAATTCATATAACCCATTGTGCATGTGCGTCTGTTTTTGTGTATACCGGCACAGGGGCATAATTAATTTTGGCGTCTTCAACGTTCACTCACCAATGGGTATTTTAAAGTTCGTATTTACTGATCTTTTTTTTTTTTTCGGTTAAGTCAGATAGTCCTTTAAGCATAGTTATGCCTTAAGTCCCAGCCATTTTAATCGACCAAGCTTTTTTTGAAGTATGTGTTCCACTCCTTTTCAGTTCAACGCGCTTGAACATCCGCGAAGTTTCCTCATTTTGAAAACCATCCCAGATGTTTGATCACATTTAAATATTTTTTAGGCAATAGTTTCGGGTTAATGACAAGCGATTCATCGTTTCTAGCCGCACAACTTGCCCGAGGTTCTGATAGCGAAGAAGCGCTAATTTATTTGAAAATGTAGGCCTATTCTTTCGCTAACGTCAAAGGGTGGCCCGATGAATTGTATAACGTCTCGCGACACATCACAATAGCACGCCGATAAAAATCAAACCTGGTAGAAACGTTAACTATAGTAAGTTTCCTTTTACTCAATCGGCAGCTCTTAAGAGATTGACTAGGTTTATTTAATTTTCGCGTACCTCGTCAATCTTTCCTCGATCCCCACAAAAGTTCTCGACCGTAATATTGAATGCTCATTTTATTAAAGAAATAGAAAACATGTTCTCCGTGTTTCTATCGAGTTTTACTATAAATCTAGTAGCGTTCTATCACGTATGCCGTTCTCTGATTGCGGGCTACGCTACTCACTGTCTCTTTAAACAACGGAGTGTTTCTTTCGAGGAACTATTGGCTGATAGTTGCCCCGTGGATTTCTGTTACGCCTCGCGGAAAGGTGATGGTAAGAGAGAGAAAGAGAGACGGGGACGAGAGGGGTGGGGGGAGGGGTAGAAGCTTTCCCTGTAAATCTGTTCCTATTTTCCACATGCAACTGCTATGACATAAACAAGCCTACCGTTAAATTCCGAGAATAATCTCAGATTCCCGGGGGGGGGGGGAACTACATTCCGAGTGGCTAATTAAAGTAGGGACATTTACGTTTGAAAATCAGTCGGGTTTATAACTGCAAAATGTTGGAGAAACTTTATCTTAGCAGAGGGCTCTTCATTTCAGCAAATCGCAAAATATTATATTGGGGCGTCAGTTTGAAATCCCCCTGAACATGCCAAACTGATCGAACAGCAAGCGATATCAAACTTTATTGACAATGGAATATGCACATACCATGCAAATATCATAGTATATTAAAGTATATTTGTATATCATAGTATATTTGCACATACCGAGCAAATATCGTAGTTAATACTAACAGTGGTTTATACCCTATGCCTTGATTGAGTACTGTCGTTAATTCGTAAGAAACCTTAAACTGCGTAAAAATCTTACGTGCCAAGGCTACAGTGATTTTTACACCTATCTACCAGACAATGACGTTGACAATGATTTTGGTTAAGTTTCTTTGTAACGGCAATTCCCAAATATAAGTTCAAATACAACAGATTATTTTCTGAGAGGCTTAATATAGAAGGTCTCTTTGCATTTTGAGCGGGCGAAGGGGGACGGATGGGGTGTAGGGCTTCAATTGCGGGGGAAGGGAAGGTGGGGTGTAGGGCGTAAATCCTGAGTGGCGTATAGCATGTTGGTATTTTTACCAATTTCTGAGTTTTACGATGACTAACGGCTTCACTAAGAAGACAACAGTTACTTTCCATAATAACTGTGAAAAAGCAAGCAAGACATTTACTGAAGGGCATTGTAGCTGCGTGGTGGGATAGCAACCACCGGCTGGGCTGCTGCATAGATCGGCTGCAATGGCAAATATCCGGCTTCAAACTGGGTATACACATTTTCTGCCTGAAAGTTCAATAAAAAGAAAAGTTATGTTTCGACAGCTTTATGTTGAGCCACGCAAATCACGGTTAGCATATGAATTGGAAAAAAAGAATACGGCCGTGAAATACAACGATTTGATTGATTGATTGATTGATTGATTGATTAATTGATTAATCATAACGATTACAATTTCCTCCGATGTGATTGTTGCATAAACTGCTGTATTTGGCTCTAATTAATCTGCAAAGTTGTAATCGGACAGTGTAATTGGACAGTTGACTATAATCGGACACCTGTAATCGGACAGTTACATGAGCCAATCATTTAGGACCTCTCCACTTAATCCACCAATCACAACATTGATTACAATCTCTATAGCAATCAATTCAAGACACTGACTTTGTAAAATTGTGGAGGATAAGTCTCCGCTATAACAATCACTATTAAAAGCTCATTTTCAAAGGAAAATTTTACTTTTGTGGAAAATTGTAATGGCTATGATTAATTGGTAACGGGACATCGTGTCGTCCAATTCAGTCTGTAGTCATACTCGTGATTAACAAATCGCACTCCAGCTTCGCGGTCGTCCGATTTTGTTAATCACTCGTCTGATTACAGACTGAATTGGACTCCACTCAGTCCATTACCATTATTAATCGTACCTATAACGAAATTATCGATCCTAACTGGTTCTCCGCGCGCCTATTTGTCACGTAATCGGCGGGCGTTCACCTTGGTGTCCAATTACAGTGGATACCTGTAATTTGATACCTACGTGACTCACGTCGATTACGTGCGCTTTAGTGGGTCCTTCTTAATATTTCCTACAATTAGTAAAATGTATGGGAAGCACTACTGACTTTTTCGTTGAAAAGAAGTTTCCCAAGGCTTTTTTTTAATTTCCAAATTTTTATAAATATGATTAATTAGTAATTGGACCGAGTGGAATACAATTCAGAGAGAAATCGTGCTCGTAATTTCAAATCGGCCTTGCGCTTCAAGCTAGTCCGATTTTGAAATTACTCGGGCGATTACTTCCCGAACTGTACTCCACTCGGTCCAATTACTATTACTAACTGATAGAGAATACAGTGGCCAACACAGTCAATGAGATACATCACATACCTGACTGACTTGATTCTCTTGGGGGGGCTGGTAGAGAGAATCACTGATCCAAGCAGCACAAACGGCGAGGGCAACCTCAATGGTCGAAAATATCGCAACCAATGAGCTTATTGCTACCACAGTCTTTTCCTGGTCGGTGAGTTTAAGAGCCACGTCCTTGCTGGCAAAGTTAGTGACTTCCAGATACGTACTCGCAGAGTATAGGTTAGCGACCAGTACACTGCCCACAGCCCATTTATATCGATACGCTGTTATGCCTGATACTATGACGCTTGTCATGCTCAAGGAGCTGACGGCGTTAATCTGAAAAGAATTAAAATCAAGGCGACTTCAGAGTAAACCCCACGAATAAGGCCATAATATATAGATTAAGCCAAGCCCAAAAGCGGACCTCCTGATGGAGTTAACTTATCTTGGCTTGAGCCGGTGATACCTTGGCAGCGATCAACTTAAAAAACAGGTGACCTTTATGAGCGCTTAACTTGTGTCCGCGATATGATCAAGGAATATTGGTCAGCGGATACCGTGTTTTGGCATGCGGCGATTGATCAGCAAACCATAACGAAGGTTAGCTGCATGACTCGGTCGACCTTTTAGCTGAAGTAAAGCCGCCATTTTGTGCGACGTCATCGTCGTAGGGTGTACGCATGTGGTGTTGTTCCTATAGTTATGGTGCTCGGCATTAAAATCTGGAAGAAAATGGTTTTGATTAAGGTGGTCTTTTACATCCACATACAATTCTTTTTTTCCTAAAAACGTTTCCTCGAAACATGAAGATTCAACATCCCTAACCATTTGCAAAACGTATTTTGAAACGACTTTGCTCGAATTACTCCTTGATTTACGTTTAAAGCAACGAATCTGCGCGCTGGTGGCCATATTTTAACATAGCAACTCCTATAGCAACGGCTGTTTACAGTCCATAGGGACGTCCATAGGTACGTCCATTACGTAATTATTTCTCAAAATGGATTCAATTTAGTACATTTTAATTATACTTTACAGGAAAGCTGAAGAGATGTGTACTTATAAGAATTTTGCATAATGGTCCTGAACATTGATTCCTGTACCACCTTATACGCCCCTTATACTTGGTTAAATTTTCTATGACAGGTGCGGCGTATTCCGGTATTCAATGGAAAATTTAAGTAAAACCTTTCGACACAAGCCCTACCCCCTGCGTCTGCTCCCCCACCCCCTTGTTCGCTGGGCTAATCGGGGCTCTCTTCTGACTGGTTTAAAAAGCCCTTATTTCCTACTAATTCATTTGCCAAGTTCTCATCGGCAGTTTGTTATCGGACAGTTGAATAAGCCAATCACATTCAAAGTTGTAGTTTAAATCAACCAATCACAACCTTGAGCAGTTTATGCCTCCTTTGGCAACCTTTTAATGCAAATTTTCCCTTTCTTTCATAACTTGGCTATTCTTCTTTTCTCGGAAATTGCAATTTTTATGATTAATTGGTAATTGGACTTCGTGTCGTCCAATTCGGTTTGTAATCATACGAGTGATAACAAAATCGATTTGTTTATCACGAGTATGATAACAGACCGAATTGGACGACACGAAGTTCCATTACCATTACTTAATTATTTCTCAAAACGACCAAAGAGACGGATCACCAATATTTCAAACACGATATCTCCATTGAAATTCAACCGAATGTTGTCAAATTTTCCAAATTGATGTAGGACACGATTACCTAGGTCGTAAATTTCTAAAATCCGCAATTTATCAAATGCTTTCCCTGTTATTCAGTTAAGATAGTTAATATTAGTCAATATTAGTAAACTTTTTCTAGTCAATATTAGTGAACTTTTTTAAAAAGCCCTTCAAAACACTTTTCTGAGATTTGTCTCCTGGACAACTTGCTTATGGTCAGGATGAACTTAATTCCATGCATCTCGAACCGTTCATTAATATGTTATCGTATTTATAATGAACACCACTTTTTAACACTTATTGTACTATTGTGGCATGTGACCTGGAAAAGCTCATAATTGAAGTTAGAGTGCGAAGTCCTTTAACGTGGTACCAAAACTGTCCCATAAAGTTTTTTTTTTTTTTTTCTTTTTTTTTCAGAAAATACCTCTTTGAAGTTAAAAGACCACCTTTCCCTAAGGTTTTCTGAGTATTTTTTCCTTTTAGTTTTGGAAAACCTACTTCTTTCCACTGCCCCATATCAATGCAATATTGCAATGAGCGATGATGACATGGTATTCAGTCGTTTTTGCTCGGCCATATTCTTCATTTTGTACTTTATTATTATTATTACTTCGTTTACTTTCATACGATCAACTTCGATTTTGGTTTCCTTTCAGCTATAATATATAGATTTATCCAAGCCTAAAAGTGGAGCTCCTAATTAAAATGAATTAACCTGGCTTAAGCCTGCAATCTCATTGAAAACCAGTACCTGATCAGCGGTCAATTTAAAAAAAAATAAGTAACCTTCATTAGGCCTAAACCTGAGCCCACGATATGGTCACGTGATACTAGTCAGCGGATACCTTGTTTTGAGAGGTGTCAATTGACCATAGCACGGATGCTCAGTATCAAATTTATCCAATATGAAAGCTGCATGCCTTGGTCGACCTGCTAATGGGAATTTAAGAATACCACGACGGCAACGGCAACGGCAACGGCAACGTCGCTGAACAAAAGAATTAATGAGCAGTAGAATGGCTGTGCACGTGCGTTATAATTCTCGGTACATTTCTTTGTCGTCCTCTGCAAAACAGCAAGGTGAAATGACTAAATTTTGCGTTGTCTGGAGAACATGAACCACGAAGGTTAATTTTTTTAAATTTTTATTTCAAATTTATTGCTCTGTTCCGGATTTAGTTTTGCGATAGTTTTGACAGTGATAAACAAAGTAATGTCTTTCGAGTATCGCGAGATTCGTGGGTAACATATAAATTCATTTTTTTAATCGACGTTGTCCTCGGCGTCGTCGTCGTGGTTTCTTAAACTCCATATTAGCTGGAGTATGGCCGCTATATTGCGTGACGTCGTGTTCGTCGAAGGCCTCAAGCGCCCGCGATCCATGCCGCTAGCCATGTTGACCATAAAAAAGAGTTGCATGGTTTTCTTGTTCTGTGCATGCACGTGGTTCTGTTCCTATAGTTATGGGGCTCCGCTCCGCTATTATTTTACACGAAATAATCATTTCAGCTTCACTACGCAACAGACAGAGCACATAATGAACCATTAGGTTTATTTTGCATGTTTTGACCGAGCACCAGAGTACAGTAAATAAGTTGCCAGAAAAACTGGTTGTTTTTGTATCTCGAGAAAAGAGCGATATTTCGAGATATTTAAGTAGATAAAACATTTGTACCGTTTTATGTATGCGAGTGAATCAGAATTTTCAATTTCTGCCTTACCAAAGTCGAGGAGGGACTTGCCTTGTTGACCAAAATCGATCCCATCAAACCAGCTGGTAACACCTTGGACCAAAACAAAGCAAAACAAAAACAAAAAAAATCGAATCAACAATGATTTAGATAATCATATACAGGCAAAAACTAACGATAGATAAATCCGACGTTTCGGCGACATCTTGGCGCCATTGTCAAGGGAAACTAATTAAATATGCGATTTCAAGAGTAACTAAGAGTTCAGAGTTTCTAATTTGCATAAGTTAGACAAAGACTTTAGCGCGAACTGAGTCTGATTGTACATTTAAACACGGTCGTAATTCCAAGCACCTTGTTGACTCCACTGTCAAAACCTTCCTAAATTTAAAGGTCGCTGACCAGCCCTCATTACGGTCCAGATCTACGACAGAAAACACTACTCGGGTTGTCATACCCTTTAAAGACCAGGAGTATGCTAATATCGTGAAGACACAGTTGAAAGATCTCAGTGTAAAGCTGCAGACCAGTGTTCAACCGGTGTTTACGAGCCGCAAGATTGCCCAGGAGTTCCCGACAAGCGAACCTAAGCCTCAGCTCATTGATCAACAATGCGTTGTGTATAACTTCAAGCGTGACCAGTGCGATGCTGGTTATGTCGGTTACACCCGTGGCCATCTGTTCGTACGCGTTGATGGACATAGAAGCAAGACCTCGTCAGTACGCAATCACTATGATAATAGACACGCAGGCAGGATTCCGGATGACCTTCGCAATTGTTTTAGCGTGTTCACAAAATGCCACAACAAGTTTGATTGTCTCATTAATGAGATGTTACTCATTAAACAATTACGACCGTGTTTAAATGTACAATCAGACTCAGTTCGCGCTAAAGTCTTTGTCTAACTTATGCAAATTAGAAACTCTGAACTCCTAGTTACTCTTGAAAAAAATCGAAGTGATAAAAATAGAATATAAAATAATAATTGTCTAAATGAGTTAGTGCTTGCTTAAAGGTCTCCCCACGCGCTGGGCGCCTCTTTTCTTTGAGGCACAGGTTTAATTTTGCTTACTATTCCGTACAAGGTCGAACCTCGGTACTGCAGTTTTGTTATTTTGCCGTGGTTCGTTATCATTATTGAGTTTCAATCGTCACCCTACAGTATAGCGTTAGTACACACTACAGTTAACGTACGCAAAGTTGAAAAGTCTACTGATTATTGTAAGCCGAATGTTTTTTGTCTACTTTGAGGGTCGTTTATCAGTCTCCGAAGTCTTCGGTCTGCGCGTGTACTAAGCCTGCTCGACATGCACGAGAATTTAAGCACGAAACGAGTCGAGAATCGATGTTCTTAACGGCCAGACAACGTTTATTTATGTAAGGCTTGGGTGAGATTAATTTTTTTATGCCCAAACCCAGTTTCCCCTAAAAGGGAGGTTAACCAAACCACAACGGCAACGAGGAAGCCACCAAACATAACGTTTAATGAGCAGAACGATGGCTGTGCACGAGCGTTTCTACATTTTTTGTAGATTTCATAGCCGTCTTCTGCACAACAACAACGTGAAATGCTAAGTTCTATGCATTTTGAAGAACGTGATCCACGATGGCTAATTTTTCGTATTTACTTCTGGAATTGATCGCTGGCGTTACATCTTTAGTTTGAGTAGGGTTTTAGAATGCTCGGCAAACTGGTCCTAACTGAATAGTTCTAGATTATTGTGAATTTCAAAGGTAAGAGATAAATTTATGTTTCTCCAGCCGTCGTCCTAGGCCTTGGCGTCGCCGTCGTCATTGCTTGAGCTCCCCAATGTTGCTATTAGGCCGCAGTCAAGCGTTACTACGACGTGATATACATTTCACTTCCTCGTCGGCAGTTATCCATAGTGAAGGCAAGGTTTGTTTACACAAGTAATTCTACTATAGACACGTTCTGATTAATCTCAACTTGCTATGTTTCAAGCGAGAACATTTAATTTAATAAACTAGGCGCAATTTGTGATGAATATATTAAGCATTTCTTTTCCTCTTTCTTCTCTATGGCCTGCGTGCTCACGTTGCTTCAAGCGAAAAAGATGTCGGGTTTAATTTCCGTGTTAACTGCGTACAAAAACTCAGGGAAGTAGAAATAGCTACCTTCTCCTCTAACACAAAGATAAACAATAAATTGTGCGTGATGGATCACTCTTTCCATCGCTGTTAAACGTGGACTGCTTAGAATTATAAACACACAGAGATGAACTGTAACCGTTTGTTCGTTATGAGGAATACCAAATCCAGTTTACACAAAGAATTCTACTAACGTTAATCGAGACCTAATTATAAGCGTCCTAACACAGTCTCTTTTAAGATAACATTAAGACAACGCTGAACGAGGGACAAGAGCCCGAACTTCACATCTTAGTGTACTTACGAGAGCAGCTATCCAACATGGCGCAAACAAGTAGCTGGTGTATATGAAGGGGACTTCATACCTATCCGCCATGCCAAGTACAAAAAAGATGGCGCTCATGATAATCTGAGCGATCGAGATGACTCTCAACAATTGCTTGTTATGCTCCATTTTAAAGCTCGGCGAGGTGGAAGAAATATAGCTACAGAACTGTATTTTTAAGTGAATTCAGATCGAACCCTATAATACGGGTCTTCTCAATATCGCGTGTTTCCGTGTTAAGCTGTTCCGGGGGGAGGGGGGGGGGGGTAGGGTATGTAAAGCTCTGGAGCAGCTTTCTTCTAAAATGAGTCATACATCTTCCTGTACATTGGATTTGGGTTGCCTTCTGGTCTGCGCATGCATTCACCCCGAGAACGTACGAAAACACCGCCAAACTGATCATATGCAATACGCCGTCGATACGATTCGCGATTTTGAGGTGTTTAAATCAGGATCTACAAGGCCTAGTGGCACACCCCTACGGAACACTCCAACAATACCTCTCTCCCCGGAAACATAAACAAACGATACGTGACGTGACAACGGAAGAATTTCGCATACGAAAATGATGTCGTCTGTTTAATATGAGTCGCCAAGACTTCAGTTTGATTCGTCAGTCCGATTTACAGAATACCATTTAGTGGACGAAAACATCAAAATTCTACTTGAAATAAAAAGAAGAAGAGAAGATAGAATAACTACCAAAAACGCAACATGATTACCATGTAAATAACCTGTCATGAACTGTTCTGGTTTCCCTTTACATGTTATCATAAGTCACGCATACCAAAAATTATCAGTTACAACTTCCGCACACCGTTGCCAGGTTTGATTGCAATAATTCTTACAACTTCGAAAGAGCCTGACGTAAAATGGTGTACAACAGACGGGACTTAAAAGTCGTTTCCATCGTTCAGCTCGTAATGACCGCCATCTTCTTGATCCTTGGTTTAGTAGATCGATTTCAAGTACGATACTTCTATATCAGCTTTCTGCTGTCGCCATGTTGGACGGCTGCCACTGTAAGTAGACTTTGATCGTACGATTCCATGCTTTGACTTCCTCATTTAATCCAGCGCTCTACACTGGTCGTAGCTATTATAAAACCCTGCGAATTACAGCCGTTTCATGCAGCTAGCTTCCGATCGGTGAGAATAGTTTATTTTCTTAGCTATATAGTTCGCTTGACGAAGTTCCATGTATCAGCGACTCGAAATGGCCTTCTTCGCGTGGAAAAACAGTTTTCAAGTTTTCAGATTCGTCTTTAGTCAATCAGTTTATTTATTTTCTTCATGCATAGCTTGAATTTAGTTTTACCGGGAGTCTGAAATGAATAACTGTCAATAACAGTTTGCTAGCGGAGAAAATTTCCTCATGTGAGTGAGTGCTTAGATAATGGCTGAGAATTAATTGCTCAAAATTGTAACTGTAAGCATCGTAGACTACGAGTAGTCCCTCTTTCGCTTAGTCCATCGTGCGTGACGCGAACGAAAACCGCGAGAAAAAAATGGCCGCGCGAAATCCTGGGGGCGAGAAGAACGGCCGCGCGAGATCCTGGGGGCGAGAAGAACGTTCGCCCCCAGGATCTCGCGCGGCCATTTTTTTCTCGCGGTTTTCTTTCGCGTCACGAACGACGGACTAAGCGAAAGAGGGACTACTCGTAGTCTATGAGCATAGAAATAAGGCGTTTTTATCCGAGATGCCCTTAGAACGAGGTCTGCAGTTGAGAAATTTTACTATTAAGTGAGATTCTAGCACTCCAATCCAGACCCTCGCTCAGAAGCATAGCTATTTCCCAGACTTCGTCGATCTGTTTGCGTGGCTGCACTCGTCTGGTAGTTCGATAGCCATAAGCCTAAATTTTATCTTTTGGCAGTCGATTTGCGAGGTTCGAAACCACATTAACTGTAAGAAATGACAGAATTCTTTATAACTGTTGACACCATAGTGATCGTACCCCGCTGAAATATCGATATCGCCTAATATTAATCTGCATTCGCCTGGGATGCGGCCTGTATACAATGGTGGAGAGAGGGTTGACAGGTTTTTTGGGGGGCTGAACAGACATAACACGACTTTGCCAATATGACTGACTTCTTTGTTTAGTATTGCCACACTTTTTATTGCGATAATCCTATTTTAGTTAAATAAAATAATGATTTCACTAACAATTATGTTTATATTGGTAGCGATGAACAATAAAACGTTTCAGAAAACAGTGTTACACGGTAAAATGCCAAGTTAATTTTGTTGCAAGATTCAACAACACTCGCTCTGATGCAGCCGAGGAGTGTTGAATTTATAGCAAAACCTTTGGGCATGTACTTTGTGTACTGTGCAGTCGAGGGACTAGTGTCCAGATTCCTCTTAACCCACCCAAAGCCCTCAACCGTCAGTTAGTTTTGTCGCTATTATTCCGGCAGAATGCTTGATTCGTTTGCTGCACTACCATGCTCAAAATAATGCTGACATAAGGTGTAACATTTTATCTCCCGCTGAATGCAGTGGTTGTTTGAGAAACAGGCTCTATTGTTCATCGAATCCTTCCCCAAAGCCTTTCTCCTACCGACCCCTCCCTTCAACCTCAACTCAAATAAGTACTTAAGATAACGAAAAAAAATTAAATAAATAAAACTAAGTAAAAAGACATGAACCCCGCTTGCACGCAAGCCGCAGGGATCATCAAACGTGTTACGACAACAGATACTCAGACTGTCTTGCGAAGTGCAAACATCTTGTGCACCTGCATCAGTTTTTAGTTAAGTCTTTTCTTTGGAAATCATCCTGATAGTGTCTGATAGTTCTCTTTTCTTTCAACCAAGGTGTTACCAGTTGGCATCGTAGGCCTGGTTTTGTCCGGCATGTCAAGACGCCCCCCGAATTTGGTAAGACAGTTGTATACAGCATTCACTGATGAAGGTCTTTCCATAGGACTATAGCGATGGTCCTTTATCTCCCATGTACAGAAACATAAACCAAAAACGAGCAACCCATGATTAATGTTTGTTGAAGCCAGCTCTAGAACAGTTCAACCCTGGGAGCTCCTCCCCCCAGGAGCACAACATCAGAGCGCACATCTGGCAACGCATGGCACCGTCACCGAAACGGCACTGCACTGCATGGCACTGCACCGCACCGCACTGCATTGCACTGCACTGCACCGGCACGGCACTGCATTGCATTGCAACGCACTGCACAGCACGGCACGGTACGACACGGCACGGCCATGTACTCATTCACTCTGACTCGCTTCTCTTCTTTCTTGCTCTATTTCAGATCTATGCCCTCAAGTCAGTCAGCGTGGCTTGTGCTGCGATGTCAGCAGCAACAATGTACCACTATCAATTGGGTATTGGCACATTGTTACATGAGAAGGCGAGCTACCTTTTTTACATTGTAGAAAAGGACACAGAATTCAAGTTCACCGCTCAGGAAAATACTATGTTGGCCATATCCTCCTTAGCTATTCTATTTTCTATCATTGAGATAATCCTCGCCTTTGCAAGCGCCAAGAGCTGCGGTGACACAGGCTATGAGCCTCCTCAAGATAATCAGGTACGCATAGTTACCGATGGAACGAAAAGCTACTTTTAATTCAAGTACATTCTGACGTTTTTCTAGAATTCAAGAAATCGAAGATGGCGGATCAAAGAAGGCGGCTGTTCGGATATTGTAATGCCATAGTGCTTATATTTCTGAAAGGTGCTCCTGGAATTATTGATTTCCTACGTGTTCAATGTTTCTTTTGTCCTGTTTGTTTTATTTTATTTTTCAAAGAAAATGTTCAAATGTTGTTCATCATGGACAATACCTAGCTAGTTCTCAGGCATGCTACTTAATTGAAAAAAATAAAATTTTCAAATAAACATAATAGGCTTAAAATTCCTAACTGGCGGGAGGCAGACCAGCTGGCTATTTGCAAGCATGAGCGAGGAGTTGAACAGGGTCTCCCGAGAAACAACTCCAGCTTAGTGGTCAGAGCGTGGCTTGAACCCGCGACCTCCGGATTTCAAGTCCCGCGCTAAACCCATGCTGCCTAGCCTTCCAAAGCTACGTTCCTTAGAATAATTGAAAGCTATTTGGCCTTGTGAATTTTCTTGTCCTCTCAGTTTAATTCCAAACAAATAAAACACAACAGTTATGCCGCTTTCTTTCATTTTATTGTTTTAAATTAAAGTAATGAACTGTAATTACATGATTCGCTTGTTAGTTTGGTAGTGTGCGAGAAATGAAACGAAATCACATCATTCGACAGAAGAAACTTGAAGTTGCATCGAACGTGATTTGAAGTTAACTTGTACCTCACACTCGAATCCGGGCTTGAGGTTGCTACGATTAATAGGGTCACATGCGCGACTTAATGTCAAGCTGTCAAAACATCATGTTTATTTCATGTTTACAGGGAGTGTACGCATATCACCGATTAGAAACCGGACAAATCCAACCACAACCACTACAACCGACCTATTTTGCAGCCCAGCCGATGGTTGCAGGTCAGGCGGTGATTGCTGGTCAGCAGATGGTTGCAGCTCAGCCGATGGTTGCGTGTCAGCCGCTGATTGCAGGTCAGCCGGTCCTTGCACGTCAGCAGATAGTTGAAGGGCAACCGATGGTTGCAGGTCACCAGATGGTTTCAGCTGAGCCGATGGTCGCTGTTCCAGTGTCTAACCAATAAAAGACCAATCAGTAATTATCATTCTTGTTTTTCCTTCTTGGTCTCCAAGAAGGGATAAATGTTTAATTTTTGAGAAAGTGCAATTTGTGTTCGATGGTTGTCCATATTTAAGCGTATTCAGTATAGTTAGATTAGGCTTTGATGTCCTCAATCGTAGGTCCACTGCGATTGACAGAGATAGCTTTTCCCTGCTCGCACTGTTCGCCTGGCCACTTTACATCTACATAACTTAAGCTCTAGTAATGAAACTTGTGATGAGTATGATATTCAGGATTTTTACATTGAGTGGTGCTTATATAATATTCGGCGATGGTATCACAACCCGAGTGAATAATTTGTTTTTCTTGGTCGTCGCCAAGTTGGTGAAACAGTCACAATTACTTTGTAGTCCTGTCGAGACGTCGGGTAAGTAGAGGGGGTCGGGGAGGAGGGTAAGCCCGGCAAAGTCGACGCGTCGCCACAAATGGTCCTGACATTAAATGCGAATGAAAGATAATCTTACAAGTTGTATGCTAGCCATTTTGAATTTTAATACGCGCTCATCTAGTGCGAGGTCTGGAGCCGAGAATGTTCGGAAACTGTTCGGAACCCTTAGAGAACGGTATTATTTTCCAGGCATGATCGGATGTCCCGAGAATACCTGAATAGGCCATTTCCGAGTTGCATTTTGCCTCTGTGTCAAAACGAGTCTAAGTGCGAAACCATTCATATGAAAATGAGTTCCGCCTACAGGTTCATTTTCATTCAAATCAAAGTCGTTTCCAGTAAGAATGGTTTCGCACTTAGCTTGGTTTTGAAACAGAGACACAAGGAAACTGGGAATGGCCTATTCAAAGGACGTCCCAGTATTCGTAATTCAACTCTAATCCTCACATCACACGACTGCATGTTTCAAATTCAAGATGGCTGCTGTAAAGTTGAAAGGTCACGTTGTATCTTACTTTTCATGCTTTTGTCTTCCAATTTGAAGCGAGGCCCGCGTGTGCGTGGCCCGAACTCTGTGACGCCAATTTTCTGGTTTGGCATGCTTCGTTTTATTGCCACTACTGAAGATTTCCAAGAATTTAATAAACCGTAGTAATCATTAATGCACTGTGAATTGCTTTTTATGTGTGTCTCATCCGTACATAACTCAATACCTATTGACCAGTCAGTGTGCGTACCATCTCCAGAGAACAAAAGCACGCCAGTTTCGAGTACACTAGGTAATTTGAATTAAAAAGTGCTTATTTGGCAGTGCTGCTTAAAGGGTTTTTTTATTTCTTTTTATCGGTGAAAAAAATAAACCTTCTACTTTCGCTTAGTCTGTTAATTGAGAGTGACGCAAAATGTTTTCCTTATTGTAAGATTACTGCTCTACCCAAACAACTCTCTCCCATGTCTATATCATTAAACAGGTGGCATTCACTCCAGCGAAATCTTTTGAGAGAAATCAATCCCAGGCGTGAGCGCGCGCTATTTTCGAATCGGTGAACGTACGGATTTAAAGTAATTGACAGTTGATGCAATCGGATTGGATGGAAATTGGCTGGCGTTATTTGAAAAGCCCGGGTTTTAAGGCAGGCGTTCCCCTTCTTCCTTGATCGCGTTTTTCAGACCTGGCCTTTCGCGTATCAGTATAGAGTAAATCGCGAACATTGAATGATATCAGTCAACGTGGACTATAGACTATATGATATATGACTGTAGTGTCGTAATGCATACCAGTGGAAGCGGCCTCGTGGTTAGCTATGGTTAGTACGCGCTGCACTCCGGATCAGGAGAAGTCTGGGTTCGAGCTCTGGCCAGGGTGATGAAACTGAGTTGAGTTGAGTTAGAGGCTTTCTTTTGCGTAATTTAAAAGTATAATATCTAAGTCTGCCCAACCAAACTGGCTAATAATAATTATTTTTGAGTTCTTAATATAACATATCAAAACGTACTTTATTTCCTCACAATTTTCATTTACAGATAAAATTACAGCTTGTTATGTTTACAGTATATTTTCTCGGTTTATAAATATTATAGTTAGAGTATTGGGGTCAAGTAAACCATTCACTTTTCTAGTTATTTTAGCCAACTTGGCCCCCATATTTACAAAACTAGATAACTTTCGGTACAGGTGAGGGACCAGAAAGGAGTGGAGAAAATAATAAAAATAAAAATAATAAACGTACAAACGAGCGATCCACATTACAATTACAGTGCGATAAGATAAAAAAGTGAGGTAAAACGGAGAAGTTTTAAGAGAGAGCGAGTTTAAAAAGAGCAAATGATAATAGCTACAAGAAATTCGTTAGTTTGGACATCCTTTTATTATTCTTTAGCAAGACACTTTATTCTCACTAGACCTCTCTCCACCCTGGTGTTTAATTGGGTCCCGACGAATTTAATGCTGGGGGATAACCCTGCGATGGACTAGCATCCCATCCAGGGGGGAATAGAAATACTCCTGGGCTCTTCATGCTATGGAACTGGTATAAGCGCCGACCTGATGGGTCACTTGGCTCAAGTGCCCCGAGGTTTGTCCTTTGTCCATCCAAGGATGTTTATCAATTATATACGAATTCTTTATACCACCATGCAAACAGTCCAGTGACCACAGAAACAATAAATAAAACGCAACAGCAAGGACGAAAAAGCACTTTTGTATCGACAAATCGTTTGAATATATAGTTCCGACAACATGCTCGATACTTTGGCGTATAACTGGCGTGATTTATTTTGTTTACAGAAGTGGCAGTCAAGCTAATAAAATCTGATTTCTGTTGCATTGGTAAATGAAATAAACATTATATAAACCAACGCACTCATTTTTTATACGAACGTTGAGACCGAGATTAGCCTAAATGTTAAGAAAATTCTGGGGTCAATTAATTAACCTTTTGGGCTGTCCGTACTTTTTCATTCAGGGCTATTCGACTAAAGTTCAAAACAAAAACTAATATATAGATTTAGGCCAGCCTAAAGAGCTCCTGGGCGGGTTGTTCAGAGCCAAATTAAGCTAACCCAGGAAAAGGTAGAATTTTGATTTGAGTTTTGTAGCTTTGCGTTGAGGTTTTCTGTATATTGTTTGGCCTTCCGTTTTGAGTTTTAATAATCACTATATACACAAAACAAAGCAGGAAAAAACATATGTATAGAAAAAAAAAGTTATAATTTGGTTAATTTTTAATCCTGGGTTAGCGTTAACCGGCTTCCGAAATATCCTGCCCTGTTTTCAACAGGTTAAACTGAGAGGAGCCCGCGATCCAATCAAAAACCAGCACTTGTTCAGCGGTCAACTTCATAAAAACACGCGACCACGATCAGCTGTAAACTTGAGCCCGCGATATGGTCACGTGATAATGGTCACCGGATACCTTGTTTTGACAGGTGTCAATTGATCATAAGATGGATGTTCATTACCAAAGAAGTACACGGTAAACCAAGGCTGCATGTCTCTGTCAACCTATTATTTAGAGTATGGCCGCAATGTTGCGCGACTCCGTCGTCGTCGTCGTCGCCGTCGCCGTCATCGCCGTCGCCGTCGTGCGTACGCGCCCACGAGCAATACCGCTAGCTATGATAACCATGAGAAAATCAACTCATGGGTTTCCTTTTCTTTCCTATATCAGTATGGGGCTCCGCTACCAAAAATTTAGACGTTTGGACCAGGTTGTTCGAAACGTATTCAGGAACATTGATTTCGTTTTTTTTTTTTTGTTTGTTTTTCATGGATCTCGCGTGCGACACAGCCCATGAACTTGCAAAAATGAACTCGACCAATATTTTTTTCAAAACAGGCCTTAAGCTAGTTAGCAATAACTGATCATGAGGAGGCAAAACGAAGAGAGAGTTGGAAGTAATATATCAAACGTGGAACGTGATATATCAAACGCGTATTTTTGACGAACTTCGAGGTATTTGAAAATGTGGTCAAACAATGTCTTTTTGTGCTTGATACATCTTCTCAATCGAAACTAAAATAGAAAAGAAAATGGAGAACTAATATCGTCAAAATCTATGCTAATTAAGATCAGATATCCAAACACCGTCACCATCATGAATCTCTTTGTTTAATGCTTTGAGAGCTAGAGTTAAGGGTTTTCACGACGTGTAACATTAATATTACTTAAAAGATTAAACATAAATATTACAAAAGGTGCTGTTACAGTTACTGGGAAGAAGCAAGAAGAAAGCTACTGAAGGGCGTTGCAACTGAATACTGGAATAGCAACCATCGCCTGAGCTGCTGTATTGGTCGGTTGCAATGGGGTTTGTCCGGCTGCAAACTGACTTGGCACATTGCCCGCCTGAAAATTAAAGAAACACAAAAACAGCGTTTTGACAGCTTGGTATCGAGTCATGCATGCAAATCACTGTGAGCATTTATCCGAGGGAAAAGTACGGCCGTGAAGTATAACAGGTAGAAGACAAGAGCAGTAGGGATCTAAATTAACGGCAAGCCTACAGGAGGCAAGGTGACTTCATGGTTGGTGCGCTCGTCTTCGTATCAAGCGGTCCGGGTTCGAGCCCTGGCCAGGGACATTGTGCTGTGTTCTTGTGCAAGACACTTTATTCTAACAGTGCCTCTCTCCACCCACGTGTATAAACGGGTACCGGAGAACTTAATTAATGCTGAGGGTAACCCTGCGAAGGACTAGCATCCCATCCAGGGGGGATTAGAAATACTCCTAGTCGATCGCTTCATGTTACAGAAACTGGGATAAGCTCCAATGCTGCTGATAGGCGGCTTGGGGCGTATGCAGACTTTACCCACAACAGAGTGAACACTGTTAACCTATAATAAACTGTGTCAAGAGCGAGATACTTTAATACTCGCTCAATGCCCCTCTCCTTGTTTTAAGCCTAACGGTTGAATGTTTCGCCCGTTTCACGGCTAACCGTTTACCCCTTTTGGACCCTTGTTATTGGTATCATTACACATACCTGACTGACTTGATTGTGCTGTGGAAATTGGTAGGGTGGATCACTGCTCCAGGCACCACAAACGGCGAGGGCAATCTCAATGGTGGAAAATATCACAACCAAGGAGCTTATTGCTACCGCAGTATTTTCTTGGTCGGTCCATTTAAGAGGTGCGTCCTTAGGAACAAAGTGAGGTCGGTCCCAATCCACACTCTCCGATTGGTAAAGGTTCTCAATCAGTACATCCCACAAACTGAGCTGATAGTGATACAGTGTTACTCCTGATACCAAGGCGCACGTCATGCTCACAGAGCTCGAGGCGTTTATCTGAAAGTAATAGAAAAGAAAGCGACTTCAGAGTGAAATTACAAGACAATGATCGAAAATATGAGAGACAAAGGATCAAGTTTTCAATGTTTGGTGTTTTTTTTTAATTAAATGAATGTAACTTACTTCACTGCAATGGGCAATGACGAAGGAATTCGTTTTTGTTTGGTCTTGCTGTATTTTTTCTACTTGGTTTACTCTCACACGATCAACATAAGGACCGTTCATTTTATATCGGGGGGGGGGGGGGGGAGCCTGCCTGCCTGCACCAGAACGTTACATTCCTGCCTTACCAGTGTTGAGGAGGGACTTGATGTGTGGACCAGAATCACTCCTAAGATACCAGCTAGTAACACCTTGCACAAAAAAAACAAAAAAAAACAAAAAAAAAAACCCAGAAATTACAATCGAAATGGTGAAAATAGAATACTTGTTTCAAGTCCTATTTACGTGAAAAATGTCAGTAAATATCAAAGTTGTGGCGTCACAGTGATGACGTCATGTTTCTTTGTCACTTTTGAAAATTTTAATATGCATATTTTTTACAATGTGTTCGAAAGAGCACATCAAGGGGAGTTGAAACCTGAAAAAATTTTGTCCATATCACAAAAATTACATGAAATATGACATTTTTAAATATGAAAAATAGCTCTACAAAATATGGGGTCCCTCCCTTGAGAAAAATCCCCAAATTGGAGCCGTAATTTTGTTCTAGCAAATGCTGCTATGTTGCACATGTAGTGTACCAGATGACTGAAGCAAAAATAAAGAAGAAAATCGGAATAAAAAATTATCCCTCTAGTGTTATTGCGTTAAAATTAGTTTTGTTACGTCATAACCTGTGACGCCACCCGGGGGGGACAACAAAAAAATATTTAACCATATCTCAAAAAATAATCATTATAGCAAAAAACGGTTTCCGGCATTTTAGTCCTCAAGTCGAGGCTATTCTAATTACATTATCTTTTTTATCAGATTTTACGAAACATTATAGCACGTTTTAGTGACGTCATCAATTATTACGTCATAATCTGACATTTTGTCACAACTTCCAAATAACTGTTATTACAGTTGAGCCCACGGTACAGCGGTATTAGTTACAGAGCGCGCGAAAGGGAGGCTTTCGTGTCAACATTTCACGGGAATACAAGCGCCTTATGAGAAAAATTCAAGAAAAATAATAATAATTATGAGTTCCTCTCCGGATTTTGAATTTTTCTCACAAGGAGAGAGGCAAAAGATGGCAGTGCTTCGAGTGATGCCAACAAACGTGAACTAATGCACAGGTGAGTGAGCAGTGGGATGTACGATCGTTCTTCCTGCCCAATTTTCGTGCAGGAATAACAGTTTTTTCTCTTTCAAACGTATATAACGTTATCTTTTTTGTAGAGTTGTGAGTTACATAAAAATGGATGGGAAAACAATTTCACTGAAAGTTGGAAACACTTAGCATCTGATGCGAAAAATAATGTTGATGTTTCCTCGATGAGCACGAGTTCTCCGAACATTGTACACGAGTTCCCACAGGCTGCAAACTGGTGTTCCATCCAGAGGGCTGAATTTCCACCGTTCACAATTGAGAACATGATGAATTACTTTATTAAGAGAAAATCAGGAGATAATGAAGGCAATAAAGACTATAAGAATTTAAATAGTAAGGCATTTGGACTATTCAGACATGGTCATGTACAAAATATCGAAGTTGCTACTGGTGAAAATGGAGACGTGATCCATATAAAAGGTGAATGTCCGCCAGAGATGAAAAAGAATTTGAAGTACAAGCTCAATGTTACCATGATCAATTCCGGAGAGCAAGCTGGTGAGATCACCTATACCTGCTGCAGTCCATGCCCAGCAGGGAAAGGACCATTCCCCTCTTGTAAACACCTAGCTGCTTTATGCTTTGCCCTTGAAGAGTTTGTAAGATTGAAGCAGAGCAGAGATTTTGCTACCTGTACTGACAGGCTTCAAACTTGGAACCAGCCACGGAAACGGAAATTGGAACCAAGATCTGTGTATGAAATTGACTTCAGTAAAAAGATCTATGGTAAAGAGAATGTAGGAGACAGGAAAATTCTTCATGACCCTAGACTGCCTGCATACAGAGACACTGAGAAAGCAAACCAAAACATGCTCGATATAATCAGAGAAGCTAACTTAGAATGTGGTTTTTTCAACATTCTATCACATGACAAGCATCCATCAAAGGCTTTAGTGGAGACCACAACAGCTACCACTAACATTATTTCACCACCCAAAGAACAGCCAATTTCACTACAGGAAATTTACGAGAGAGCAAACAGAAGCAAGAAAGAGCTTTTTGTAGATGCAAATGAGAGAGAAAGAATAAAGGAGGAAACAAAACAGCAGAGTGGATCTCAAGAATGGTTTGAAGTCAGAAAAATTCGAATAACTGCTTCTAAATGTAAAAGAGCAATTCAAAGACCAA
>NW_028301563.1:28985000-29022500 GCF_042242905.1 Orbicella faveolata
ACATACATACCAATCGACATGGTCGTATTAACGTTTATGCGTTTTTGTGGGACAACCTTTGTCGAAAAAGCTGTAGAAGCTAATATGGGGAAATAGAGAAGAAGTTTCGTAAACGTTTCTGGAAGTCAAAACAATAACTGTTAGGACTATAAAGCTCATTTTTCTCATTTTTGAATTCTGTAAATAAGTGCAAAACATCTCGTAATATTTAGTACATAATTTTATTGTTGTAACTGATCTAGAAACTGTTTCAAGAGTTATTCGAGCTTATGATAAAACTAGCTTATCATCAAGCATATATTATTGCTAAACTATATTATGATTAAAATACCATTTTACTATCAACTATTATTTTTACTATTAGCACTACTGTTATTATTATTACTGCTATTATTGTGTTCGTGCTTTTATTATTACTGCTATTATTATTATTAGTAGTAGTAGTACTAGTAGTAGTAGCAGCAGCCGCAGCAGCAGTAAGTAGAAGTAGTAGTATTAGTAGTAGTAGAATGTGTATTGTAAAGTTTGAGAGTAATTTTCTTTTGTTTTTTGATTACTTCTCACGTACTATCGATGACACAAACCGCAAATACTTTTGCTACGTTTTTGTGACATTTTCTAAAATTGAGAAGAGCTAAGAATTGGAATGACTTGTTTAAATACAAGTCATTCCAATTTTCAGCTCTTCTCAATTTTATTCATTTCTGTAAATTGCATTCTGCTTCCTTTCCGAAAGACTTTATTAGAATTGCTAATTGTAAATATTCAGTTGTGCTGGAAACATTTATCTTGTAAAGTTTTAGTGAAGAATTTTAATGAGCTTAATAAAATAATTATTATTATTATCAAAAAAATATTGTTATTAGTATTATTGTTATTATTGTTATTATTAACTACATCCCAGAATATGTAGCATCGGCTAAGCTGCTAATTACTTAGGCTGTTTGCAGTGAGATTTGTCCAGCTTCTGTTTGGTGATTCCTTTGCCATACCTAAAATTAAAGTAGCAGTGTTAGTTTATGTAAGGAACAACATATTTATTCAGCTCTTTGCGAGAATGAAATGTTGGAATATAATTGTCCTTTCTCGAATTATTTATTTATTTATTTATTTATTTAATTTATTTATTTATTTATTCGGTCTATTTGCACATGCCTACATTGATAACAGTTGTAAGTTATGACTGAAGGTAGCTGTGCTCTTTATAAATATTGTCCAGCCGGGACTCGGGACCTGACCGGGGACTCGGGACCTGACTCGGGACCGGGACTCGGGACCTGAATCGGGGCCTAAACCGCTCAATACTAGCGTATTAACTATGAAGCCACCGCGCTTCCCACATGTTCTGTCATATCTTGCAGTAACTAAGCAGTTATAGCTTGAAATACCTGAATTTCTCTCAAGGGCTGGTAGCCTTTGCCTGATGCACCTGCATCACCAATCAAAGCGCTTGCAAAAGCCAGGATAATCTCAAAGATGGAAAATATAAGAACCAAGGACGATATGCCTAACATGGTCTTCTCTCGTTCTGTGTACTTGATTTTGGTCAGTTTTGCAGTACTACTCATGTATTTGCTCCTCACGAGACTGGTCACAGCAGAAGAATAGATGCACAGTGTTATTGCTGATATTACGGCACAAGCCATGCTGACAGACCTCAAAGCCATTATCTATAACCAATGCGAAAGAGACGGTAGTTTTAGAGTGCTAAAAGTTTTGTTGTAACTACTGCATGTAAGTTTTTTTTACCACCATCACTGATAGTCAAATAGCGATGGTTGTTTCTGTTAACCACTATCACTGCCACCGCCACCGCCACCGCCACCGCCACCGCCACCGCCACCGCCACCGCCACCGCCACGTTCAATTTCATCAATTTCAATTCCACTTCCACTTCCATTGCCATTGCCAATGCCACTATCACTACTACTATCGCTGCCTCCACCACTAACAGTGCCACTGCCATTGCCACTGCCACCACCACCGCAACTGCCACTGCCACTGTCACTGCCAGTGCCAGTGCCAGTGCCAGTGCCAGTGCCAGTGCCACTGCCACTGCCACTGCCACTGCCACTGCCACTGCCACTGCCACTGCCACTGCCACTGCCACTGCCACTGCCACTGCCACTGCCACTGCCACTGCCACTGCCACTGCCACTGCCACGTTCAATTTCATCAATTTCAATTCCACTTCCACTTCCATTGCCATTGCCAATGCCACTATCACTACTACTATCGCTGCCTCCACCACTAACCGAGGGGGTAGCTAACTTCCTCAGTCCTTCTTCTTAAATTTTCCAAGGTCATTTCGTCTTCCCATTTCACGGTCACCTTAATGGGGATTTCCAATGAGCTAACAATGACTGGAAATACTTTTTGCCCTTTAGATATGTATGTTGAGACGTTTGTGTTACAGCAAATTTGCGTAAAATAAACTTAGGCGCGTTAATTTTGTGTAACGTAAATTTTCTTCCGCGTTGTCAAAGTGCATCATTAATTTCCTATGATAAGGTATAATACGCACTTAATGACTGGCCTCGAGGGGAACAGTGAGTTTTGTTTCCCGAGACCCTCAATGTTCCCCGAGGTGGAGCCGAAAGGAACATTGAGGTCGAGGGGACCCAAAACTCACTGTTTCCCGCGGGACCAGTCATCAAGTGTTTTATTATACCTCCCAACTCAAAGATAGAAAAAAGTGCGAAGAAATCGTTTGCTTGACGCCGGCTGGCTCACAAATTTGCCGCGGTTTCAAGGAGCGCGTCCTGATCATGTGTGAGTCAAAAGTTCAAGTTGTTGTTTCCCTAGGGAGTCAGTGAATTTTGTTCGCCCTGGCGAGTTAGTGAGTTTTAACCCACGACACGTGACACGTTCTCCTCCAATCGGAAAACGTATCTCAGTTCGGAGGTAGAACAACGTAATTTATGACAATCATAGAGGAATCTCAAAGTCTATACAAGTCTAAAATCAATGAAACAGGCTTTCATTACTGTTTAGGTCTTACCAAAGTTAGAGAGTGTCTAGCCGAGGTGGACAATGCCAGCCCCATGATACCAGTGGACAACACCTTGGTAAAAACAGAAAGCAGTTCGCCGTCATTATAAAATGGAAACTTGAAGATAAATCGTGCTTTTTAATATTTCCATAGAACAGATGGATGTTCGAACTTACTCCTATAGCATTCTCAACTGGTAAGTTTTTGTTTTCTCTTCCTACTAACATAGCTGACCTCACCGGCCCTGGTTGATTCTAAATCATTAGCTATTTAATCTTTGGACCACGAGCCCGAGTTTCCTGTGAGTCTTTAGTCAAAGAAGCGTAGCAGAATGTCGAAGAGTGAAAAGCAGGCAGAGTGAGATCACTTGCATTGTGAGCACTCTTAATTTTATAAAAAAATCCTATCCTATCACCACTTGTGCGGTCATTTCAAGCCCTAGACAAATTCTCGTTCTTCTCCGCACTTTTGAGAGCATTCTGTCTCCTCTTCTCTACAGTTCTTTCTTTCGCTTTTTCGATCCTCTTGTTGTCCTCGCCCAGAATCGCTCGCGAGATCCCTAGTCTGATTTTCTTTGACCCGGGCCAGCCTACCGGCATTGCTCTTGTCAGCAAGCTGTAGTTTTTTTTTTTTTTTTTTTTTTTGGCGATGGCGCGAACATATTTCATTTCATGATCGACCTCTTCTCTGGAGACTGCCAAGCTCGTTCAGAGTCCCTTTACCCTTGTTATGCGTGATTCCAAAGAAACGCGCATTAATATTGTAACCTTCGAGCTTCAGCTTTCCGGCTTCAGCCGCTTTCCCCAATTTCTGAGTTTCACTGGTTGTTTGAGAGACCAAGCCTGGTGTAAAGCTTACTATCGTCCTATCAAGATGGAATTTGAGCGCTTCGAAAACGTCCCCTAGCATTGCATAGTCTGGCTCGTGGAAGGTTCTGGGCTCGATGGCATGAATATACGTAACGAGACCCGGAAATGAAATCTGAAGCACAGCCGTAGTGGTCTCACACTTGATAAAAACATCAAGCAATTCACTTCTTTATATACTCTACTGAAGTCAGATAGTAAATGTAGTGCTGACGAAAATGTGTATGTAGGCATGAAATCTTGCATGCTGTCGCGAACGCTACCAAAGGAAAATATTATCGAAAAATCGAAAATTTATCGAACGTTGTAAAAGCAATTCATTGTCACCTACGTATAAACCCAAGCTGCAACTGGTTCTTCATCGGTTGTTTTCAAGTTTTAATCTACTTTAAAAACATTGTAAAGGAGAAGAAGAGACAATATTCTACCATGGACTGATCATGTTACATCTCCGCAGTGTACTTACAAGAACAGCTATCCAACATGGTATGAAGAGGAAGCTTGATAGAACACATCGCGCTTGAAATCCGTCGACCAACCCGAGCGTTAAAAAGATAAATGGCATCAAAATCTGAACTATCCAAATCTCCATTTCAAGACGTGACGGCTATTTTGCGCAATTTTAAGCTGGCTTTAGGAAAAGGTGTAAGCGCTTCAATTTTCAAAAGCTAGTGAACTGGCCACTGATAAATGCAGACAGAATTCAGCATAATAGGTGAAAGGGCCTTCGGATAGAGTCTCACGAATACGTGATTTTATGTCCAGATTTAAGACCGCTACGTCTGTACATGTAAATTCACGGGCGAAACTAAAAGATAATTAACTTTGCGGTCAGCTGTTCAGATGTGGATTCGGCCTTGCTTTATGACGCTTTTCAGTTTTCTTTCTCTATGGCCTCGTCTGTTACAGCGACGGCGACGCGAACAAGAACGTCAGCGAAAGGAAAAAGTTTCATGAGCAAAACTATGGCTTTGCACGTGTATTTTTAGTATATGTTTCTTTTCTGTCCTCTACAAAACGGCAATAACCAACTTCTGCGTGTTTCGGAGAATCTGAATCGCGACGACTGATGTTGTGTATTTTCTTTTGGAACTGGTTGAACGCTGTCACCAGATATTTAGCCTGAACAAGTTTTTAGACCGATTGGCGTACTGAACAGATCAAGAAAATTGCAACATTCGAAAGTAATTATAAATCCTTTTTTCACTATGGGTTTTCCTCGGCGCCGCCGTCGTCATTGCATAAGCACCTCTAGCCGACTAGCTATCAATACGCCTGTTTTGTTTGTTTCAAGTGATACCACAATCCGCAGTTTACCCAGCTTAATGAGACATCGAGGAGCCCCGCTCCTTTGACTTAGGATTCCCCGAATACAGAGGTCTACAATTAGAAACTTCGACACTAATTGTGGCCGATACCAGCTCTTTTTTTCGAGGGCCAACTCTCTCTAAGAGATGCGCTATCGTTCCTAATTGTAGTCATCATCTTGAACTGCATGGATGATGTCTTTTGATGAACCATGATTCCCTGCAAGCTTGTCTTATAGAGCGAATTGGCCATTAAACTGCTGTCGCTCTTCTACCACATTTACTAAAACGTGTTTCCTTTCAACACAACATTTCATAATCTACTTAAAGAGGTCTCATGATTAAAGTGCACCTAACCCCCAAATTTTTTTTTCGCTAGAACGAATCTACTTATTATTTGAAATAGTTCTGCGAAAAAATTTTTGAATTCCGTTGAATCCTCGATTTTCTGTGCCACGACGAAATCTCGAAAATAGCTCCAAAACACCGCCATTTTGTTTCACGACCGAGTTTGAGGAGAATGGGTCCAGCGGCTCTTGTGACGTCTACCCAGGAAGGTTGGATATCTCATTTCCTCTCATTTCCTTCAGGATGGTGCAATACACATTCGAAAAGTGCGTAGAAAACGCCTTCCAGAGGTGCTATCGGCTGTTGCAGCAATATTCCAGATTTAAAGAAAGCTATACTGTACAATTTACTGACGATGATCAGCTAATGGTGCAATAAAGACATAAACGATGGTTGATTTTGTCGAACCGAAACAAGCGAACTGAATCTGTGAGAACCATTGAAGAACTCTCACCGGAATTTGTTCCGCAGACTTTCGAACGCTATTTTCATAAATTTTCTGCTTAAAGCTAACCAGAAATTTGTAGAAATACTACCTACAACCTATATCTTCCAATCCCGCAATATTTATAACATAACCGGCAAAGTTGTGTGATCCGGTCATGATCAAGAAGCGTTTATATGTAAATAGATCGCAACTGTGCGCTGCTAACCAACACTTATTTCTCTTTCGATTTAGATGAAAGTCGAAGATTAATCCTCTAGAATTACATGATAACAAAATTGTTAGACTCACAGAGTTTTTCGAAGGTTTGGAAATCAGCAGTGCGACAAAGATTCTGTGCAATAGCGTCGAAAATATGACCGCGTAACATCTGCGGACCGCTTAGGGAACACATCCTTTTCGCTTATCCGACGAATTTCACTGCAAACTTTGAGAACAATTTACATTGGTTATTTGGAGTTACGACTTAAAACGTGTGACAATGTGAAATCGGTAATTGTATGAAATGTTTCCTTCCGCCTTGCTTCCCGCAGCTTCAAAAATACAGGTCCAAACAATACGATTTTCAATCGATCGAAGCCAATGTTTTGGAGGTCATCAAGTCTCGAAAACTGCAACACGTACGTCGCTCTTATAAACATGAAGCATTCAACTGAAAGTAAAACACAAACTGGATTTAACAGAACCTTGACAAAATACATTCTCGGTAAGGACAAATGTAAACGGGCTATAAACACGCGTGGGAATCTTATGTTTAGTTGACGAAATTACCATCCAAAGCAGTCCTTGAGTTTTCTTTCCTGCTTTTCGTTTGCCTGCTCCTCCACTTCGTATCTAGCTTTCCATTCCTAATATACAAGCAGCTCGTCCGCAAAAACGTCTTCCCCGTCGTCGCTTGAAATATTGTAAATTGCTCCCAAAGCTCTAAGCAGTGAGTTCACAGTCGTCGAACGTGCTCGATCGAAGTTTATTTCGGAGCCTTCCGAATCGAAACTTAACTCTGACTCCAGTGACGAAAAAGAAATGATTCTGAGACAAAACTTGGACGTTTTAGTCCCAAAATACATCGGAACGATTAGTTTTGCGTTCTATTTTCTCGAGCAAATACAGAGAGTTTACTGAGGCGCTATTGTGTTTGGTTCCTGGGTAGACGTCATCAGGTACCGCCGCCCCAGACTCCCTAAAACGCGGTCGTGAAACACTTAATCGCGACTTTGAAAGGGCATAGAAAATCGAGGATTCAACCAAATTCAAAAATTTCTTCGCCCAAATGCTTCAAATAAAGTCTAGATTTGTTTTAGCGAAAAAAAAAATTTGGGGTTAGGTGCACTTTAAAGAGGTCTCATTTTACACAGAGGGGATCCCATCCTCTAATAATTGGTAAACACGGAAGCCCCCAACAAACTGTCCAGTAAGAAACTGTCCAATAACCAACTGTGCGATAACAACTTAGCAAGTGAATTAGTGGAAAATAGGAGTTTTTTAAACCAATCACAATCGAGGAAATTGTAATTTTTATGATTAATTTTATTATATTGAGGTTATTTTTTGCTCACATTTTGATCAATAATTTTCGCTAGGTCCCTCAAAGGACAACCCCTCAGAAGAAAGTTGGTTTATTTTCTGATTTTCATCAATATAAAAAGGACTTGTCTTTAACACAAGAAATAAGGTACCAGACATGCAATATCGTTAGTATGTGTGCATTGTGTATGATATCATGCAAATAGTTGGTGTTTAGTTGGAATTTGAACATTGAAATTCATTATGTATCAGTGTCCCAACCTACCTTTCTGATTTTCGTGCCATCTTTCTTTTAAATTTAAGGAAAAATGATAAGTCATTATTTGTAAGAATTAAACTACATAGATCTGCAGCTATTTACTGTACACTGTTCTTAAATTCAGTTGGTACCTTCTATCTTATTTTATAAATATGCAGTTGTTATACATGTATGGTTCAACCAAGCTTGCATGCGATATTATAAAGTAATTAACTGAGGTACTATGCGCACTCTCATTGGCCAATAGGTGTGTTTAGATGAGAGTATGTAAACACAGTTGTGACGTTGCATGTATTTTTGAGAATTATTTATTGTGGTTTTCATTGCTTACATGTTGAATTACGTTTGTCCACAAAGTTTGGGAAGTCCAGGGAACAGCAACATTCATCCAGCAGTAATCAAACGTGGTGTGCAGTATGCGAAAGGGATCATTTGTGGGTCAAATGCACGATATTTTGCTTTGCTGCTAGCTTTCAAACAGGTAAGGAGGTTGCCATGATTACTGTACATAAGGTTAAGGTTAAGTCTGTACATGAGCCAAGTGGCCTATCAGGCTTATCCCGCTCTCTGTAGCAAGGAGTGTCCATGTGTATTTCTACTCCCTCCTGGATGGGATGCTAATCTATTGCAGGGTTACCCCCAGCATTACATTTGTTGGTACCTTTTTATACACCTGGGTGAAGATAGGTACATGTATTGTGAGAATAAAGTGTCTTGCTCAAGAACACAACACAATGTCCCTGGCCAGGGCTCAAACCCAGACCGCTTGATCCAGAGTCAAGCGCTCTAACCAATTGAGGCCAACACACCTCCGCATGACTGCTGTACAGTCATTTTAATTTTTCGCCGTTGATATACGTAACACTAAATTCTCATAATCCACTGTAAGCAAAATGCACAGTATACAGGTAGAAGTTAGAATAACCAGTAAAAGGTATTTGAACCAGGGGCTGAACATAGGGTAATGGAGTGTTACAAAAAAATTGATTTCAATGATGTCTCTCTCTGTGCAGTTGATTGCAGATTATGTCACTCCACCTCAGAAGGAGCTTTGCAGAGACCTTGATGCAAAGATTAAACCAAATATTAGGTAAAGGATGCAAATTTGTCGCTGACAGTTGTGCAGCACATAACTTCTCTCTTTTTTCATTCAAATGCTCTTTGACTAAATGAACTTGGTACTCACACCATGCTTTTATTTTTAAATACAAGTTAAAAAATGTCAAAAGATCTTGTGGAACAGGCAGGTCAAATGTTATGGATGTTTCTTGCAGTCTGTTACATTATGCAGACCTGTAGGTGTTCAATTTTAAGGACACAATTTTTCTACATTGAACTTTTCTACACTGAATTCACTAAATTGTAACTAGTTATGTGAAAACCTTTACAGATTTAAGTGATACAGAAACAATGGTAGTATATGAATGTTTAATAGAGTTATGCATCCTAGCGGGGTAGTACTTTTTATGTCACAGAATGATACATTTCCACAAATGGATGAAACTAAAATCAACAATGTATTGAAACATTTTGTTTCAACTTCTGAATTATGCTACGTCTGTAAGGCCTGACTCCACAGGTCGCCTGTGACTCAGTGACAAAACTGAGAGAAGTGAGGACATCTTTTGCTGTGTAGATGAATAAATGTGTTTGTCACATTTTCTTCAAATCTGTTTTGTTTTGTTTTTATTTTTGTTTTCAGTTTTTTGACTCAATGTCGGCCTCTGTCTGTTAGTATGGGCAATGCCATCAAATATCTAAAGCTGCAGATCACTCACACACCACCTGACATGGCTGAAGATCAGGTTAGTTTATGTATGTAACAGTTACACATAAGCTTGTGGAATTTATTAGGTGTTGGGGAGAGGAAATGTCAAGCTTTGTTCAGTTCAGGGTTTTCAAATTGAACTCAAATAGCATGAGGAAATTGTAAAGTAGGCGGAGCGTTATTTTCTTTTGATCAAAGCAGCCAGGTGTGTAAGAGTGTTAGAATTGGTTACGGGGGGCGGGGGGGGGAGGGGGCAGGTGGGCGGGCAGGTGGGGGGGGCAGGTGGGGGGGAGGGGGGAAGGTGGGGGGGGGAGGAGGGCAGGTGGGGGGATTCCCCTGTTTCTCTCCGTATTTCCAAAATTATTGTAACTATATATAACTTATTATGTAGCAAGGGGAAGACTGCTCGCAGTGTACATTTCCATGTACGTGTACATGTAGTTCCTCAATAGATTTTTTTTATTCTTTCCAGGCTAAGAGGAATCTTATACAGAGCATCGACAAGTTTATCCAGAAAAAAATTGTTTTAGCCGGCGTTGCCATCTCCGAGACACATGCAAGAACGAAGATCAACGATGGAGATGTGATACTCACATACGCTTGGTGTGTATCATAAAATGTTCTTGTAAACTCTTCTAAAAGAAGCACAAAAGAACAGAATATTTCCCTTTACGCCCTCATCTCTTTGACGCTCAATAAAGGACTGAAATTGGACTGCAAATGTTACATACTTTTGACGGAGCTCTACAGAGATTTGTGTTGAAGCGATTTAGAGGTAGTGTGGTGGAGTGGTTAGGGCGCCGACTTGAAATCCGGAGGTTGCGTTTTCAATTTCCGCTCTGACCGCGAAGCCGGATTTGTTTCTCGGTAGGCCTTAGTTCAACACCTCGGTCATGCTTGTAAATAGCCATCTGGTCTGTTTCCCGCCAGCTGGGATTTTTAACCCTATATATTATGTTCAATTGATATATTTGTTTCTGTCAGTTTAAGTAGATGCCTGAGAACTAGCTAGGTGTAGCTAAGCACATTGATCACTATAAACAACATTTGAACATTTTTTTTCTCGTGAATGTCGAAAGTAATTCGCATTTACTTTGGTTTTGCATCAACTACGCTACCGGTTGGCTTTGAAAACTCGCGCCACACTTTCGTCCAATCAGAAGTAAAACCAAAATCAATCGTGATTCGCGCGTCAGCTAAATGTATTTTCTTGGTGTTTTGATTGGTTCATTGTATTGTCCGCGTCGTTTGTGATTGGTTAGAGTGATTACTTTGGTTTTGGTCTCACGATCCTCAGGCTCCGTCCACGCTCTGCGGGAGAAATTTGAAAACGAAGGTTTCACTTTGAAAACGCATCAAAGGTTTTCCGTCCACCCTACGCCGGAAGAATTTGACAATGCTTCAATCACCGGTCATTTTGGATTTGTGTTTGAGGAAAACTCTGTTAGAGAAATCACATGATTATCGTAACGCCATCGTTTTAGAAAATCTCTGCTTTCACAATGTTTTCCGTTCATACCAAAACGAAAAGTCGGCGTTTTGAAATTCCTCCGATTTGAAAAGCGTTTTCGAAAAACTCCGTTTTTCGTGACGGATTAGTGTGGACGGTAGGCCTAACGGTAGAAGTAAAAGCGTTTTCAAATTTCTCCGCCTCAATAATTTGCTTGTCAGGTAGCTTATTCTCAATTTTTGCGTTTTTCATTTTACTTTCTTTCCTCTAGCTCCTCGTTAGTTTTGAAAATTTTAAAAGATGCCTTCAATGCCGGCAAGAAATTCAGAGTGGTCGTTGTTGACTCCAGACCAAAGTTTGAAGGTAAGTTGTGCTTTTTTCGTCGCAGTATAGCCTTAATAAACCAGTAGAAGCGAATTTTAAGCATCTTCGGCGATTCTCGGTGTTCTTCGAGAGCCTTCGGTCAAGCTTCGCACATTTTCGTCTCATGACGACTATGACGACAGGTTTTGACGTTTCCCGCCAAAAGATCCGTTCGCACTCGTGGGTTCTTTCCTTATTTATACCTAATCGTGCCTTTTCGGTTCAGTTCGGCGGTATATCAAGCGAGCTTGGTCGAGCCATGGTTCGTATTTTGGCGAGTCTGGTCGGCAAAATACCCAATGCGAGACCAAACGAACCTGATATGCCGACGACGCGTAACAAACTGAAAAGGTATGATTAGGTATTAATCGCACCCAAATTCGGCCACAAATCCAGCCATACCTAGACTACGGATCTATAGTTCCTCGTTCACTTAGTTTGTCGTCGCGAAATCCTGGTGGGCGCTTCTAACGCCCCCAGGATTTCGCGTGGCCAGTTTTTCCTCGAGGTTTATTAACGGTCACGCTCGACGGACTAAGGCACTAAGCGAAAGAGGGACTACTCGTAGTCTAGCCATACCAAGCCAGTGAGTTGATGTCGCAACATATCACAACAGGATACCTTCCTTTTGATTGGCTATTGTGAATTTGGGTACGGTAAGAGGAAATTAAAATATTGTTCTGATACTCAAATTGTTAAGTAGTTTAAAATCTTTGTCTTCAACAGGTCGGGAGTGTCTACGAAGATTGGTGAAACACGGAATAAGATGTTCATACGTGTTGATCAGCGCTATTTCTTACGTCATCAAAGAGGTTGGTGTATTTGGGAAGCACGGATGGCGCAGTTGTGAGAGCGCTCACCTCCCACCAATGTAGCCCGGGTTCGATTCCGGCCCGGTGCACATATGTGGGTTAAGTTTGTGGTTGGTTCTCGCCTTGCTCCCCAAAGGTTTCCACGGGGAATTAGGATTTTTTCCCTCCACAAAAACCAACATCTCCAAATTCCAACTCGACCAGGACAGAGGAACTGCATGAAAACCAGCTAAGGCTGATGTGTCTTCCTCTCTAAACATTGTAATTTATTTTTGAGTAGCTATCCGCTTTGTTGTCGTATTATTTCATCTAGCAAGATGAACAATTTGTCTCAGATAGATCGCAAATGAAGCGGGTCTTGAAAGCAATCGACGACAAAGGAAAGTTTTTAAATTATCTTTTAACGTCATCTAGAGAGTTCCTTTACATTTCTTTGCGAATTAACTGCCTTCGCGACTAAAAGGATCCATAAGATAGCCAGTAATTTCGTCTGTTTTGTACGTTTTGTGTTCATTGTATTTTTTTGCTTTTCATGTTTTGGAGCAGTAAGGTCATATGTATATGTAATCATATGAATGCGAGTGCAATTTAAGGATTTGCATTACCCGTGATATCTGAAAATTCTCTCAAAATTTGATAGAATTTTCAAATATCATGAGTAGTATAAGACGTATAAATCCTTAATTGCTTGAGCTTTCATACGATTACTCAGTTATTATATGACTGAGAAAATTGCGAACGCGCGTGCGTTAATTTACACTGCAGTGCAAATTAAGAATTAACGATAAATTGGCTTGCTCTCAGCCGATCACAATGAAGTAATTTTCTCAGTCATATAATAAAGATGGAAATTGTCATGTGAGCATGTTAGCATGACATGCAATGTTAATTTTTTCTTTACGTTTCCCTTTCTAGGTATCAAAAGTGTTCCTTGGTGCCCACGCCCTGCTCGCCAATGGTTACGTCAAGTCACGTGTTGGCTCGTCCATGGTGGCTATGATGGCCCAGGCCTCTAACGTCCCGGTGTTAGTCTGTTGTGAGACATACAAGTTCTGCGACAGAGTTCAGACCGACTCTTTTGTTTCCAACGAACTGAGTAAGAAAATAGTAAATTTACGACAGTAGGCTTCCCCTTAACGAAACTTTTAGAGACGCGGTGGTCTAAAGGTCGATACATTCGACGGGACATTTCACTGGAGCATATCTCTGTCTACTTTTTGGGTGCAGTTCATTATTTTGCCCCTGCGATATGCCCCTTCATATGCACCGATGTTAACGGTTAGTGTACTGCTGGCCTGCGTATCGAGTGGTTCTCGTTCAAGCCCTATTGTGTTGTGTTCTTGGGCAAGAGGGGCATGTCTCCACCTATAGGATTATAAATGGGTCCCAGAGAATTGTCGGAGCAACTTGCCCAGAAATGTTGGGAGGTAATCCTGCGATGGATCATTATCCCATCCAGAAGTTTCTATGCAATGGGAAACTTGGTCTAATCAGAAACCTTGTTTAATTCTGGAATAAGCTCAACAGAAGTTAACCCCCAAATTGAGTCCCAAGACTGAGCTCTCCTGATAATCTTATTGTCTTGTTAATTCACATCCATGTCTTATCGTAGACTTTTTAAAATTTCCTTCATTCCCAGTCTGTTAGTTTCTCTGCTGGGAAAGGAATTTTCCCTCTTTCAGCGCGCAAATTTTCCACCGGCGTGTAAATACGCTTCAGGCAATAGACAAGCAAGTGCTGTCGTGACGTCATAGTCTTAGACGCGATCAAGGTGAGAGATGTATTTTAAAATCCGGGACTTAACGATCTTTTCTCCAGGCGACCCAGATGACTTAGTACCGCTGACCAGAGAAAGCCCGGATGTTCTGTCTGACTGGCGTGACGTCAATTCCCTTCACTTACTGAACCTCGTGTATGACGTCAATCCACCCCATTTCGTCTCCATGGTGATCACTGAAGTAGGAATGATTCCCTGTACATCTGTGCCAGTGGTACTAAGAGTGCAGAATCCTGAGCAGCAGTAGAATATAACAATTCATCTTACATGACGTATCCCTCTCAGTTTGAACACGACTGCGCCCGCGATTTACAAGAGAAACATCGCTAAGTACCACGACACATCTTCGTGACGGCGAGCTGACGTTGTGACTGTGGGGGAGAGGTCGTACCTTTATCTGATTGGTCTATTTAAGTCGGAAACTGTTCGGGTCTTTCCTTAGGACAATTCCCCTTGGGGACGTACTTGCTCGATTTAGCACTGAATTCGGAGGTGCTAGCTGGGTGTAATCTTGAACCTTACGTTAAAAATGTAAATTTCACACGTGTAATAGATTTACAACAAAATTATATTAACGTCTTAAATAATACATTTAAAAAACGGCAAATTTCTTTCCCGTGAAATCAAACTTACCGTGAAATAACTGCCCTACCCATAAGAGTATCATACTAGAAACAAGATGACAGAAATGTAACGAGAGAGTAGCCGTCGAGTGATCTTGAACTACGAAAAACTCCGTTCTGTAGCTAATCGAAAATTCTCATACTCGATCGCTTCAAAAAGAATATCTTGTACCCAAAGCCCGCGTCCGTCTTGATTAGCGGTCGGGAAAATACCAGATTGCTGCAACTGCAGATACCGACAGTCCGAACGTGTACGACAAGCGTACCTTCCGTAACGTGAAAAAAAAAGAAAAAAAAAAAGCATTTCGTTCTTCCACGCTAACCAGGTGTATTTAAAAATGTAAATTTGAAAAAAAAAAAAAACCCGAAGAATTATCATAATTATCTACCTAAATAGGGATCTTTAGTATTCCTCAATCATGTTTCAAGTAATTGCTATTTCTTTTAATTCTTTCAATGTTGAATTGGCAAAGGGTAAAGATAGATTTAGGCTGTTCGAGGTGACGAAGAGGACGGATTATATCACGATTCACGGAATATAAAGCGTTAATTACACGTTTTGTCCAGTTGATGCCAATGATAAAGTTCACGGCGAACTGAAACCTCGATTTCTTGACTGGGCAGAGATCTTAGCGTATATTGCTACGCTACCAATAAACCCTTGTGATCTTTTTGTCGTTAAGTATTTTAAACAAACTGACAGATCACAATACCTTGAAGTCCTTTGTTAAAATTAATGAGGTCACTCTTAGCCTTAATGATAAAAAAAAGTTATATTGATTTACCGCAGTCGAATTGCTCGACTTTGGTTTTCTAAGACTCCGTCCATACTACCGCCGGAGAAATTTGAAACGCAGCGTTATTTGTACGGTTAAGCCTACCATTCACACTAACCCGTCACGAAAACGGAGCTTTACGAAAACGCTTTTTAAACCGAAGGAATTTAATACACCGGCTTTGCGTTTTAGTGTGGATGGAAAACATTTTGAAAACGGAGCTTTTCGTAAACGATGACATTACGAGTTTTCCTCAAACACAATTCCAAAATGACCGGTGATTGTTGCGTTTTCAAATTCTTCCGGCGTAGTGTGGACGGAAAACATTTGAGGCGTTTTCAGAGTAAACACGCCGTAATCAAATTTCTCCGGTATAGTTTGGACGGGGCCTTAAATTTCTTCTTAAGCGACAATGAGTCCTCTCGAGTTGAACCAAACAGCAACTGATCAAGGTCCACTGAAACAGAGCAAGTACTGAATGATTAAACTCAACAGGAAATCAAGATCAAGCTATCTGTGTTAGTCGCCAGCGCTACAGTGCATTCTCAAGAAAGTAGCGTTGATGTCAAAGCAGTGTACACTAATCCCTGTAAAAAAAAAAGGAAACAAAAGGGAAGAAAATTGTCATAGTAAGATTTGCCCAATCTTGGTGCGAATTTTTGTGGTAGAAATTTGAATGAAGTTGAAAGGATATGCAATTTTCCTTAACAAAATCGCGTTGAATTAAGGCAAGGTTATCAAAACACACAGAATCTGTCTTCCATTCGCTCTATGATCCCTTCAAGAATTCGACAATAATTAACGGGCTCAAGCAGATCGCACAACTCTTTATATTCCTTTTTGAGTTCTGTCAGGCTGAAATAACGAGCCTCGTGTAAGCAATCCGATAAAAGCTTGTCCAGTTTATATTCCTGCGCAATTATTATCAAGGCTAAAACTTGTTCCTTCTCGGGTTTGGATGGCTGTGGTGAAAAATCGGGGAAAAATTCGTGGATGCTCAAACGACCAGCGTAGATGGAATCAGAAGCAGCCACCAGAAAGTCCTCACACTTCTGAAGAAGAAACTCCATTTGATATTCGTCAGCAAGCTTCAACAAGAGGAAACAATTCTCGATTGTCATTGGTCTCTCAGCGAGAGAGTAAACCATCAACATCAATTCTTGAAACTCAACGCTTTTCTTGCCTGGAAGAGGGATTTCTGTTTTTGTCTTTTCAGCGAAGTTCGACGAGAACATTTTATCGAATACCGGAGACCACCATGTTAAGATCCACTGATGAACATAAAACCTTTGTTCCTCGACTACAAATATCACATCGTTTGAGGCCCATGGCTTGGAGAAATCAGTTGCGTGGAAAATGTTTTCTTTTATCATCGCATCACGGGGTAGATCCGTGAATCGTAGCAAATGATCTCCTTCGATGACTGTTTCCTGTTCCATTAAAAACCAAAATGAGCGTTGCTTCCACGTTTTGATCGAGCCGGCTTTTGTTGATGTTTTGGTTCGGTTATCTAATTTGCATCCGTATTCACTTGCTCACATGTTAGCGTTTTCATTGGCTCGCGAAACAATAGCTCGCATTTTGAGCAACTTTCTTTTGTATGAAATAAACGCAATATCTTTTATCCCGGTAATAAAACAATAACTTTTATTTTGGAATTCAGCCTTGGCCGAGTACCATTACTACATGTAACGGTCTGTGAAGTATTGATTTGAATTCATATAACCCATTGTGCATGTGCGTCTGTTTTTGTGTATACCGGCACAAGGGCATAATTAATTTTGGCGTCTTCAACGTTCACTCACCAATGGGTATTTTAAAGTTCGTATTTACTGATCTTTTTTTTTTTTCGGTTAAGTCAGATAGTCCTTTAAGCATAGTTATGCCTTAAGTCCCAGCCATTTTAATCGACCAAGCTTTTTTTGAAGTATGTGTTCCACTCCTTTTCAGTTCAACGCGCTTGAACATCCGCGAAGTTTCCTCATTTTGAAAACCATCCCAGATGTTTGATCACATTTAAATATTTTTTAGGCAATAGTTTCGGGTTAATGACAAGCGATTCATCGTTTCTAGCCGCACAACTTGCCCGAGGTTCTGATAGCGAAGAACCGCTAATTTATTTGAAAATGTAGGCCTATTCTTTCGCTAACGTCAAAGGGTGGCCCGATGAATTGTATAACGTCTCGCGACACATCACAATAGCACGCCGATAAAAATCAAACCTGGTAGAAACGTTAACTATAGTAAGTTTCCTTTTACTCAATCGCCAGCTCTTAAGAGATTGACTAGGTTTATTTAATTTTCGCGTACCTCGTCAATCTTTCCTCGATCCCCACAAAAGTTCTCGACCGTAATATTGAATGCTCATTTCATTAAAGAAATAGAAAACATGTTCTCCCTGTTTCTATCGAGTTTTACTATAAATCTAGTAGCGTTCTATCACGTATGCCGTTCTCTGATTGCGGGCTACGCTTCTCACTGTCTCTTTAAACAACGGAGTGTTTCTTTCGAGGAACTATTGGCTGATAGTTGCCCCGTGGATTTCTGTTACGCCTCGCGGAAAGGTGATGCTAAGAGAGAGAAAGAGAGACGGGGACGAGAGGGGTGGGTGGAGGGGTAGAAGCTTTCCCTGTAAATCTGTTCCTATTTTCCACATGCAACTGCTCTGACATAAACAAGCCTACCGTTAAATTCCGAGAATAATCTCAGATTCCCGGGGGGGGGGGGACTACATTCCGAGTGGCTAATTAAAGTAGGGACATTTACGTTTGAAAATCAGTCGGGTTTATAACTGCAAAATGTTGGAGAAACTTTATCTTAGCAGAGGGCTCCTCATTTCAGCAAATCGCAAAATATTATATTGGGGCGTCAGTTTGAAATCCCCCTGAACATGCCAAACTGATCGAACAGCAAGCGATATCAAACTTTATTGACAATGGAATATGCACATACCATGCAAATATCATAGTATATTAAAGTATATTTGTATATCATAGTATATTTGCACATACCGAGCAAATATCGTAGTTAATACTAACAGTAGTTTATACCCTATGCCTTGGTTGAGTACTGTCGTTAATTCGAAAGAAACCTTAAACTGCGTAAAAATCTTACGTGCCAAGGCTACAGTGATTTTTACACCTATCTACCAGACAATGACGTTGACAATGATTTTGGTTAAGTTTTTTCGTAACGGCAATTCCCAAATATAACTTCAAATACAAGAGATTATTTTCTGAGCGGCTTAATATAGAAGGGCTCTTTGCATTTTGAGCGGGTGAAGGGGGACGGATGGGGTGTAGGGCTTCAATTGCGGGGGAAGGGAAGGTGGGGTGTAGGGCGTAAATCCTGAGTGGCATATAGCATGTTGGTACTTTTACCAATTTCTGAGTTTTACGATGACTAACGGCTTCACTAAGAAGGCAACAGTTACTTTCCATAATAACTGTGAAAAAGCAAGCAAGACATTTACTGAAGGGCATTGTAGCTGCGTGGTGGAATAGCAACCACCGGCTGGGCTGCTGCATAGATCGGCTGCAATGGCAAATATCCGGCTTCAAACTGGGTATACACATTTTCTGCCTGAAAGTTCAATAAAAAGAAAAGTTATGTTTCGACAGCTTTATGTTGAGCCACGCAAATCACGGTTAGCATATGAATTGGAAAAAAAGAATACGGCCGTGAAATATAACGATTTGATTGATTGATTGATTGATTGATTGATTAGTCATAACGATTACAATTTCCTCCGATGTGATTGTTGCATAAACTGCTGTATTTGGCTCTAATTAATCTGCAAAGTTGTAATCGGACAGTGTAATTGGACAGTTGACTATATTCGGACACCTGTAATCGGACTGTTGCATCAGCCAATCATTTAGGACCTCTCCACTTAATCCACCAACCACAACATTGATTACAATCTCTATAGCAACCAATTCAAGAGACTGACTTTGTAAAATTGTGGAGGATAAGTCTCCGCTATAACAATCACTATTAAAAGCTCATTTTCAAAGGAAAATTTTACTTTTGTGGAAAATTGTAATGGCTACGATTAATTGGTAACGGGACATCGTGTCGTCCAATTCAGTCTGTAGTCATACTCGTGATTAACAAATCGCACTCCAGCTTCGCGGTCGTCCGATTTTGTTAATCACTCGTCTGATTACAGACTGAATTGGACTCCACTCAGTCCATTACCATTATTAATCGTACCTATAACAAAATTATCGATCCTAACTGGTTCTCCGCGCGCCTATTTCTCACGTAATCGGCGTGCGTTCACGTTGGTGTCCAATTACAGTGGATACCTGTAATTTGATACCTACGTGACTCACGTCGATTACGTGCGCTTTAGTGGGTCCTTCTTAATATTTCCTACAATTAGTAAAATGTATGGGAAGCACTACTGACTTTTTCGTTGAAAAGAAGTTTCCCAAGGCTTTTTTTTAATTTCCAAATTTTTATAAATATGATTAATTAGTAATTGGACCGAGTGGAATACAATTCAGTGAGAAATCGCGCTCGTAATTTCAAATCGGCCTCGCGCTTCAAGCTAGTCCGATTTTGAAATTACTTGGGCGATTACTTCCCGAAATGTACTCCACTCGGTCCAATTACTATTACTAACTGATAGAGAATACAGTGGCCAACACAGTCAATGAGATACATCACATACCTGACTGACTTGATTCTCTTGGGGGGGCTGGTAGAGAGAATCACTGATCCAAGCAGCAGAAACGGCGAGGGCAACCTCAATGGTCGAAAATATCGCAACCAATGAGCTTATTGCTACCACAGTCTTTTCCTGGTGGGTGAGTTTAAGAGCCACGTCCTTGCTGGCAAAGTTAGTGACTTCCAGATACGTACTCGCAGAGTATAGGTTAGCGACCAGTACACTGCCCACAGCCCATTTATATCGATACGCTGTTATGCCTGATACTATGACGCTGGTCATGCTCACGGAGCTCACGGCGTTAATCTGAAAAGAATTAAAATCAAGGCGACTTCAGAGTAAACCCCACGAACAAGGCCATAATATATAGATTTAGCCAAGCCCAAAAGCGGAGCTCCTGATTGACTTAACTTATCTTGGCTTGAGCCGGTGATACCTTGGCAGCGATCAACTTAAAAAAAAAACAGGTGACCTTTATGAGCGCTTAACTTGTGTCCGCGATACGGTCAAGGGATACTGGTCAGCGGATACCGTGTTTTGGCATGCGGCGATTGATCAGCAAACCATAACGAAGGTTAGCTGCATGACTCGGTCGACCTTTTAGCTGAAGTAAAGCCGCCATTTTGTGCGACGTCATCGTCGTAGGGTGTACGCATGTGGTGTTGTTCCTATAGTTATGGTGCTCGGCATTAAAATCTGGAAGAAAATGGTTTTGATTAAGGTGGTCTTTTACATCCACGTACAATTCTTTTTTTCCTAAAAACGTTTTCTCGAAACATGAAGATTCAACATCCCTAACCATTTGCAAAACGTATTTTGAAACGACTTTGCTCGAATTACTCCTTGATTTACGTTTAAAGCAACGAATCTGCGCGCTGGTGGCCATATTTTAACATAGCAACTCCTATAGCAACGGCTGTTTACAGTCCATAGGGACGTCCATAGGTACGTCCATTACGTAATTATTTCTCAAAATGGATTCAATTTAGTACATTTTAATTATACTTTACAGGAAAGCTGAAGAGATGTGTACTTATAAGAATTTTGCATCATGGTCCTGAACATTGATTCCTGTACCACCTTATACGCCCCTTATACTTGGTTAAATTTTCTATGACAGGTGCGGCGTATTCCGGTATTCAATGGAAAATTTAAGTAAAACCTTTCGACACAAGCCCTACCCCCTGCGTCTGCTCCCCCCCCCCCCCCTTGTTCGCTGGGCTAATCGGGGCTCTCTTCTGACTGGTTTAAAAAGCCCTTATTTCCTACTAATTCACTTGCCAAGTTCTCATTGGCAGTTTGTTATCGGACAGTTGAATAAGCCAATCACATTCAAAGTTGTAGTTTAAATCAACCAGTCACAACCTTGAGCAGTTTATACCTCCTTTGGCAGCCTTTTAATGCAAATTTTCCCTTTCTTTCATAACTTGGCTATTCTTCTTTTCTCGGAAATTGTAATTTTTATGATTAACTGGTAATTGGACTTCGTGTCGTCCAATTCGGTCTGTAATCATACGAGTGATAACAAAATCGATTTGTTTATCACGAGTATGATAACAGACCGAATTGGACGACACGAAGTTCCATTACCATTACTTAATTATTTCTCAAAACGACCAAAGAGACGGATCACCAATATTTCAAACACGATATCTCCATTGAAATTCAACGGAATGTTGTCAAATTTTCCAAATTGGTGTAGGACACGATTACCTAGGTCGTAAATTTCTAAAATCGGCAATTTATCAAATGCTTTCCCTGTTATTCAGTTAAGATAGTTAATATTAGTCAATATTAGTAAACTTTTTCTAGTCAATATTAGTGAACTTTTTTAAAAAGCCCTTCAAAACACTTTTCTGAGATTTGTCCCCTGGAAAACTTGCTTATGGTCAGGATGAACTTAATTCCATGCTTCTCGAACCGTTCATTAATATGTTATCGTATTTATAATGAACACCACTTTTAAACACTTATTGTACTATTGTGGCATGTGACCTGGAAAAGCTCATAATTGAAATTAGAGTGCGAAGTCCTTTAACGTGGCACCAAAACTGTCCCATAAAGTTTTTTTTTTTTTTTTTTTTTTTTTCAGAAAATACCTCTTTGAAGTTAGAAGGCCACCTTTCCCTGAGGTTTTCTGAGCATTTTTTCTTTTTAGTTTTGGAAAACTTACTTCTTTCCGCTGCCCCATATCAATGCAATATTGCAATGAGCGATGATGACAAGGGTATTCAGTCGTTTTTGCTTGGCCATATTCTTCATTTTGTACTTTATTATTATTATTACTTCGTTTACTTTCATACGATCAACTTCGATTTTGGTTTCCTTTCAGCTATAATATATAGATTTATCCAAGCCTAAAAGCGCAGCTCCTAATTAAAATAAATTAACCTGGCTTAAGCCTGCAATCTCATTGAAAACCAGTATCTGATCAGCGGTCAATTTAAAAAAATAAGTAACCTTCATTAGGCCTAAACCTGAGCCCACGATATGGTCACGTGATACTAGTCAGCGGATACCTTGTTAATGGACCATAGCATGGATGCTCAATATCAAATTTATCCAATATGAAAGCTGCATGCCTTGGTCGACCTGCTAATGGGAATTTAAGAATACCACGACGGCAACGGCAACGGCAACGGCAACGTCGCTGAACAAAAGAATTAATGAGCAGTAGAATGGCTGTGCACGTGCGTTATAATTCTCGGTACATTTCTTTGCCGTCCTCTGCAAAACAGCAAGGCGAAATGACTAAATTTTGCGCTGTCTGGAGAACATGAACCACGACGGTTAATGTCTTTCGAGTATCGCGAGATTCGTGGGTAAAATATAAATTCATTTTTTTAACCGACGTTGTCCTCGGCGTCGTCGTCGTGGTTTCTTAAACTCCATATTAGCTGGAGTATGGCCGCTATATTGCATGACGTCGTGTTCGTCGAAGGTCTCAAGCAACCGTGATCCATACCGCTAGCCATGTTGACCATAAAAAAGAGTTGTATGGTTTTCTTGTTCTATGCATGCGCGTGGTTCTGTTCCTATAGTTATGGGGCTCCGCTTAGCGGCCCAGCTCCGCTATTATTTTACACAAAATAATCACTACGCAACAGACAGAGCACATAATGAACCACTAGGTTTATTTTCCATGTTTTGGCCGAGTGCCAGAGTACAGTAAATAAGTTGCCAGAAAAACTGGTTGTTTTTGTATCTCGAGAAAAGAGCGATATTTCGAGATATTAAAGTAGATAAAACATTTGTACCGTTTTATGTATGCGAGTGAATCAGGATTTTCAATTTCTGCCTTACCAAAGTCGAGGAGGGACTTGCCTTGTTGACCAAAATCGATCCCATCAAACCAGCTGGTAACACCTTGGACCAAAACAAAACAAAACAAAACAAAACAAAAAAATCGAAGTGATAAAAATAGAATATAAAATAATAATTGTCTAAATGAGTTAGTGCTTGCTTAAAGGTCTCCCCACGCGCTGGGCGCCTCTTTTCTTTGAGGCACAGGTTTCATTTTGCTTACTATTCCGTACAAGGTCGAACCTCGGTACTGCAGTTTTGTTATTTCGCCGTGGTTCGTTATCATTATTGAGTTTTAATCGTCACCCTACAGTATAGCGTTAGTACACACTACAGTTAACGTACGCAAAGTTGAAAAGTCTACTGATTATTGTAAGCCGAATGTTTTTTGTCTACTTTGAGGGTCGTTTATCAGTCTCCGAAGTCTTCGGTCTGCGCGTGTACTAAGCCTGCTCGACATGCACGAGAATTTAAGCACGAAACGAGTCGAGAATCGATATCCTGAACAGTCAGACAACGTTTATTTATGTAAGGCTTGGGTGAGATTAATTTTTTTATGCCCAAACCCAGTTTCCCCTAAAAGGGAGGTTAACCAAACCACAACGGCAACGAGGAAGCCACCAAACATAACGTTTAATGAGCAGAACGATGGCTGTGCACGAGCGTTATAAATTTTTGTAGATTTCATAGCCGTCTTCTGCACAACAACAACGTGAAATGCTGAGTTCTATGCATTTTGAAGAACGTGATCCACAATGGCTAATTTTTCGTATTTACTTCTGGAATTGATCGCTGGCGTTACATCTTTAGTTTGAGTAGGGTTTTAGAATGCTCGGCAAACTGGTCCTAACTGAATAGTTCTAGATTATTGCGAATTTCAAAGGTAAGAGATAAATTTATGTTTCTCCAGCCGTCGTCCTAGGCCTTGGCGTCGCCGTCGTCATTGCTTGAGCTCCCCAATGTTGCTATTAGGCCGCAGTCAAGCGTTACTACGACGTGATATACATTTCACTTCCTCGTCGGCAGTTATCCATAGTGAAGGCAAGGTTTGTTTACACAAGTAATTCTACTATAGACACGTTCTGACTAATCTCAACTTGCTATGTTTCAAGCGAGAACATTTAATTTAATAAACTAGGTGCAATTTGTGATGAATATATTTAGCATTTCTTTTCCTCTTTCTTCTCTATGGCCTGCGTGCTCACGTTGCTTCAAGCGAAAAAGATGTCAGGTTTAATTTCCGTGTTAACTGCGTACAAAAACTCAGGGAAGTAGAAATAGCTACCTTCTCCTCTAACACAAAGATAAACAATAAATTGTGCGTGATGGATCACTCTTTCCATTGCTGTTAAACGTGGACTGCTTAGAATTATAAACACGCAGAGATGACCTGTAACCATTTGTTCGTTATGAGGAATGCCAAATCCAGTTTACACGAAGAATTCTACTAACGTTAATCGAGACCTAATTATAAGCGTCCTAGCACAGTCTCTTTTAAGATAACATTAAGACAACGCTGAACGAGGGACAAGAGCCCGACCTTCACATCTTAGTGTACTTACGAGAGCAGCTATCCAACATGGCGCAAACAAGTAGCTGGTGTATATGAAGGGGACTTCATACCTATCCGCCATGCCAAGCACAAAAAAGATGGTGCTCATGATAATCTGAGCGATCGAGATGACTCTCAACAATTGCTTGTTATGCTCCATTTTAAAGCTCGGCGAGGTGAAAGAAATATAGCTACAGAACTCTATTTAAAGTGAATTCAAATCGAACCCTATAACACGGGTCTACTCAATATTGCGTGTTTGCCTGATTAAGCTGTTCCGGGGGGGGGGGGGTAGGGTATGTAAAGCTCTGGAGCAGCTTTCTTCTAAAATGAGTCATACATCTTCCTGTACATTGGATTTGGGTTGCCTTCTGGTCTGCGCATGCATTCACCCCGAGAACGTACGAAAACACCGCCAAACTGATCATATGCAATACGCCGTCGATACGATTCGCGATTTCGAGGTGTTTAAATCAGGATTTAGAAGACCTAGTGGCACACCCCTACGGAACACTCCAACAATACCTCTCTCCCCGGAAACATAAACAAACGATACGTGACGTGACAACGGAAGAATCTCGCATACGAAAATGATGTCGTCTGTTTAATATGAGTCGCCAAAACCTCAGTTTGATTCGTCAGTCCGATTTACAGAATACCATTTACCCACATCTTCTATCAGTGGACGAAAACATCAAAATTCTACTTGAAATAAAAAGAAGAAAAGAAGATAGAATAACTACCAAAAACGCAACATGATTACCATGTAAATAACCTGTCATGAACTGTTCTGGTTTCCCTTTACATGTTATCATAAGTCACGCATACCAAAAATTATCAGTTACAACTTCCGCACACCGTTGCCAGGTTTGATTGCAATAATTCTTACAACTTCGAAAGAGCCTGACGTAAAATGGTGTACAACAGACGGGACTTAAAAGTCGTTTCCATCGTTCAGCTCGTAATGACCGCCATCTTCTTGATCCTTGGTTTAGTAGATCGATTTCAAGTACGATACTTCTATACCAGCTTTCTGCTGTCGCCATGTTGGACGGCTGCCACTGTAAGTAGACTTTGATCGTACGATTCCATGCTTTGACTTCCTCATTTAATCCAGCGCTCTACACTGGTCGTAGCTATTATAAAACCCTGCGAATTACAGCCGTTTCATGCAGCTAGCTTCCGATCGGTGAGAATAGTTTATTTTCTTAGCTATATAGTTCGCTTGACGAAGTTCCATGTATCAGCGACTCGAAATGGCCTTCTTCGCGTGGAAAAACAGTTTTCAAGTTTTCAAATTCGTCTTTAGTCAATCAGTTTATTTATTTTCTTCATGCATAGCTTGAATTTAGTTTTACCGGGAGTCTGAAATGAATAACTGTCAATAACAGTTTGCTAGCGGAGAAAATTTCCTCATGTGAGTGAGTGCTTAGATAATGGCTGAGAATTAATTGCTCAAAATTGTAACTGTAAGCATCGTAGACTACGAGTAGTCCCTCTTTCGCTTAGTCCATCGTGCGTGACGCGAACGAAAACCGCGAGAAAAAAATGGCCGCGCGAAATCCTGGGGGCGAGAAGAACGGCCGTGCGAGATCCTGGGGGCGAGAAGAACGTTCGCCCCCAGGATCTCGCGCGGCCATTTTTTTCTCGCGGTTTTCTTTCGCGTCACGAACGACGGACTAAGCGAAAGAGGGACTACTCGTAGTCTATGAGCATAGAAATAAGGCGTTTTTATCCGAGATGCCCTTAGAACGAGGTCTGCAGTTGAGAAATTTTACTATTAAGTGAGATTCTAGCACTCCAATCCAGACCCTCGCTCAGAAGCATAGCTATTTCCCAGTCTTCGTCGATCTGTTTGCGTGGCTGCACTCGTCTGGTAGTTCGATAGCCATAAGCCTAAATTTTATCTTTTGGCAGTCGATTTGCGAGGTTCGAAACCACATTAACTGTGAGAAATGACAAAATTCTTTATAACTGTTGACACCATAGTGATCGTACCCCGCTGAAATATCGATATCGCCTAATATTAATCTGCATTCGCCTGGGATGCGGCCTGTATACAATGGTGGAGAGAGGCTTGACAGGTTTTTTGGGGGGCTGAACAGACATAACACGACTTTGCCAATATGACTGACTTCTTTGTTTAGTATTGCCACACTTTTTATTGCGATAATCCTATTTTAGTTAAATAAAATAATGATTTCACTAACAATTATGTTTATATTGGTAGCGATGAACAATAAAACGTTTCAGAAAACAGTGTTACACGGTAAAATGCCAAGTTAATTTTGTTGCAAGATTCAACAACACTCGCTCTGATGCAGCCGAAGAGTGTTGAATTTATAGCAAAACCTTTGGGCATGTACTTTGTGTACTGTGCAGTCGAGGGACTAGTGTCCAGATTCCTCTTAACCCGCCCAAAGCCCTCAACCGTCAGTTAGTTTTGTCGCTATTATTCCGGCAGAATGCTTGATTCGTTTGCTGCACTACCATGCTCAAAATAATGCTGACATAAGGTGTAACATTTTATCTCCCGCTGAATGCAGTGGTTGTTTGAGAAACAGGCTCTATTGTTCATCGAATCCTTCCCCAAAGCCTTTCTCCTACCGACCCCTCCCTTCAACCTCAACTCAAATAAGTACTTAAGATAACGAAAAAAAATTAAATAAATAAAACTAAGTAAAAAGACATGAACCCCGCTTGCACCCAAGCCGCAGGGATCATCAAACGTGTTACGACAACAGATACTCAGACTGTCTTGCGAAGTGCAAACATCTTGTGCACCTGCATCAGTTTTTAGTTAAGTCTTTTCTTTGGAAATCATCCTGATAGTGTCTGATAGTTCTCTTTTCTTTCAACCAAGGTGTTACCAGTTGGCATCGTAGGCCTGGTTTTGTCCGGCATGTCAAGACGCCCCCCGAATTTGGTAAGATAGTTGTATACAGCATTCACTGATGAAGGTCTTTCCATAGGACTATAGCGATGGTCCTTTATCTCCCATGTACAGAAACATAAACCAAAAACGAGCAACCCATGATTAATGTTTGTTGAAGCCAGCTCTAGAACAGTTCAACCCTGGGGGCTCCTCCCCCCAGGAGCACAACATCAGAGCGCACATCTGGCAACGCATGGCACCGTCACCGGAACGGCACTGCACTGCATGGCACTGCATGGCACTGCACCGCACCGCACTGCATTGCACTGCACTGCACCGGCACGGCACGACACTGCATTGCATTGCAACGCACTGCACAGCACTGCACGGTACGACACGGCACGGCCATGTACTCATTCACTCTGACTCGCTTCTCTTCTTTCTTGCTCTATTTCAGATCTATGCCCTCAAGTCAGTCAGCGTGGCTTGTGCTGCGATGTCAGCAGCAACAATGTACCACTATCAATTGGGTATTGGCACATTGTTACATGAGAAGGCGAGCTACCTTTTTTACATTGTAGAAAAGGACACAGAATTCAAGTTCACCGCTCAGGAAAATACTATGTTGGCCATATCCTCCTTAGCTATTCTATTTTCTATCATTGAGATAATCCTCGCCTTTGCAAGCGCCAAGAGCTGCGGTGACACAGGCTATGAGCCTCCTCAAGATAATCAGGTACGCATAGTTACCGATGGAACGAAAAGCTACTTTTAATTCAAGTACATTCTGACGTTTTCCTAGAATTCAAGAAATCGAAGATGGCGGATCAAAGAAGGCGGCTGTTCGGATATTGTAATGCCATAGTGCTTATATTTCTGAAAGGTGCTCCTGGAATTATTGATTTCCTACGTGTTCAATGTTTCTTTTATCCTGTTTGTTTTATTTTATTTTTCAAAGAAAATGTTCAAATGTTGTTCATCATGGACAATACCTAGCTAGTTCTCAGGCATGCTACTTAATTGAAAAAAATAAAATTTTCAAATAAACATAATAGGCTTAAAATTCCTAACTGGCGGGAGGCAGACCAGCTGGCTATTTGCAAGTATGAGCGAGGAGTTGAACTAGGGTCTCCCGAGAAACAACTCCAGCTTAGTGGTCAGAGCGTGGCTTGAACCCGCGACCTCCGGATTTCAAGTCCCGCGCTAAACCCATGCTGCCTAGCCTTCCAAAGCTGCGTTCCTTAGAATAATTGAAAGCTATTTGGCCTTGTGAATTTTCTTGTCCTCTCAGTTTAATTCCAAACAAATAAAACACAACAGTTATGCCGCTTTCTTTCATTTTATTGCTTTAAATTAAAGTAATGAACTGTAAATACATGATTCGCTTGTTAGTTTGGTAGTGTGCGAGAAATGAAACGAAATCACATCATTCGACAGAAGAAACTTGAAGTTGCATCGAACGTGATTTGAAGTTAACTTGTACCTCACACTCGAATCCGGGCTTGAGGTTGCTACGATTAATAGGGTCACATGCGCGACTTAATGTCAAACTGTCAAAACATCATGTTTATTTCATGTTTACAGGGAGTGTACGCATATCACCGATTAGAAACCGGACAAATCCAACCGCAACCACTACAACCGACCTATTTTGCAGCCCAGCCGATGGTTGCAGGTCAGGCGGTGATTGCCGGTCAGCAGATGGTTGCAGCTCAGCCGATGGTTGCGTGTCAGCCGCTGATTGCAGGTCAGCCGGTCCTTGCACGTCAGCAGATAGTTGAAGGGCAACCGATGGTTACAGGTCACCAGATGGTTTCAGCTGAGCCGATGGTCGCTGTTCCAGTGTCTAACCAATAAAAGACCAATCAGTAATTATCATTCTTGTTTTTCCTTCTTGGTCTCCAAGAAGGGATAAATGTTTAATTTTTGAGAAAGTGCAATTTGTGTTCGATGGTTGTCCATATTTAAGCGTATTCAGTATAGTTAGATTAGGCTTTGATGTCCTCAATCGTAGGTCCACTGCGATTGACAGAGATAGCTTTTCCCTGCTCGCACTGTTCGCCTGCCCACTTTACATCTACATTACTTAAGCTCTAGTAATGAAACTTGTGATGAGTATGATATTCAGGATTTTTACATTGAGTGGTGCTTATATAATATTCGGCGATGGTATCACAACCCGAGTGAATAATTTGTTTTTCTTGGTCGGCGCCAAGTTTATGACGCAGTCGCAATTACTTTGTAGTCCTGTCGAGACGTCGGGTAAGTAGAGGGGTCGGGGAGGAGGGTAAGCCCGGCAAAGTCGACGCGTCGCCACAAATGGTCCTGACATTAAATGCGAATGAAAGATAATCTTACAAGTTGTATGCTAGCCATTTTGAATTTTAATACGCGCTCATCTAGTGCGAGGTCTGGAGCCGAGAATGTTCGGAAACTGCTCGGAACCCTTAGAGAACGGTATTATTTTCGAGGCAGGATCGGATGTCCCGAGAATACCTGAATAGGCCATTTCCGAGTTGCATTTTGCCTCTGTGTCAAAACGAGTCTAAGTGCGAAACCATTCATATGAAAATGAGTTCCGCCTACAGGTTCATTTTCATTCAAATCAAAGTCGTTTCCAGTAAGAATGGTTTCGCACTTAGCTTGGTTTTGAAACAGAGACACAAGGAAACTGGGAATGGCCTATTCAAAGGACGTCCCAGTATTCGTAATTCAACTCTAATCCTCACATCACACGACTGCATGTTTCAAATTCAAGATGGCTGCTGTAAAGTTGAAAGGTCACGTTGTATCTTACTTTTCATGCTTTTGTCTTCCAATTTGAAGCGAGGTCCGCGTGTGCGTGGCCCGAACTCTGTGACGCCAATTTTCTGGTTTGGCATGCTTCGTTTTATTGCCACTACTGAAGATTTCCAAGAATTTAATAAACCGTAGTAATCATTAATGCACTGTGAATTGCTTTTTATGTGTGTCTCATCCGTACATAACTCAATACCTATTGACCAGTCAGTGTGCGTACCATCTCCAGAGAACAAAAGCACGCCAGTTTCGAGTACACTAGGTAATTTGAATTAAAAAGTGCTTATTTGGCAGTGCTGCTTAAAGGGTTTCTTTATTTCTTTTTATCGGTGAAAAAAATAAACCTTCTACTTTCGCTTAGTCTGTTAATTGAGAGTGACGCAAAGTGTTTTCCTGATTGTAAGATTACTGCTCTACCCAAACAACTCTCTCCCATGTCTATATCATTAAACAGGTGGCATTCACTCCAGCGAAATCTTTTGAGAGAAATCAATCCCAGGCGTGAGCGCGCGCTATTTTCTAATCGGTGAACGTACGGATTGAAAGTAATTGACAGTTGATGCAATCGGATTGCATGGAAATTGGCTGGCGTTATTTGAAAAGCCCGGGTTTTAAGGCAGGCGTTCCCCTTCTTCCTTGATCGCGTTTTTCAGACCTGGCCTTTCGCGTATCAGTATAGAGTAAATCGCGAACATTGAATGATATCAGTCAACGTGGACTATGGACTATATGATATATGACTGTAGTGTCGTAATGCATACCAGTGGAAGCGGCCTCGTGGTTAGCTATGGTTAGTACGCGCTGCACTCCGGATCAGGAGAAGTCTGGGTTCGAGCTCTGGCCAGGGTGATGAAACTGAGTTGAGTTGAGTTAGAGGCTTTCTTTTGCGTAATTTAAAAGTATAATATCTAAGTCTGCCCAACCAAACTGGCTAATAATAATTATTTTTGAGTTCTTAATATAACATATCGAAACGTACTTTATTTCCTCACAATTTTCATTTACAGATAAAATTACAGCTTGTTATGTTTACAGTATATTTTCTCGGTTTATAAATATTATAGTTGGAGTATTGGGGTCAAGTAAACCATTCACTTTTCTAGTTATATTAGCCAACTTGGCCCCCATATTTACAAAACTAGATAACTTTCGGTACAGGTGAGGGACCAGAAAGGAGTGGAGAAAATAATAAAAATAATAAAAATAATAAACGTACAAACGAGCGATCCACATTACAATTACAGTGCGATAAGATAAAAAAGTGAGGTAAAACGGAGAAGTTTTAAGAGAGAGCGAGTTTAAAAAGAGCAAATGATAATAGCTACAAGAAATTCGTTAGTTTGCACATCCTTTTATTATTCTTTAGCAAGACACTTTATTCTCACTAGACCTCTCTCCACCCAGGTGTTTAATTGGGTCCCGGCGAATTTAATGCTGCGGGGTAACCCTGCGATGGACTAGCATCCCATCCAGGGGGGAATAGAAATACTCGTGGGCTCTTCATGCTATGGAACTGGTATAAGCGCCGACCTGATGGGTCACTTGGCTCAAGTGCCCCGAGGTTTGTCCTTTGTCCATCCAAGGATGTTTATCAATTATATACGAATTCTTTATACCACCATGCAAACAGTCCAGTGACCACAGAAACAATAAATAAAACGCAACAGCAAGGACGAAAAAGCACTTTTGTATCGACAAATCGTTTGAATATATAGTTCCGACAACATGCTCGATACTTTGGCGTATAACTGGCGTGATTTATTTTGTTTACAGAAGTGGCAGTCAAGCTAATAAAATCTGATTTCTGTTGCATTGGTAAATGAAATAAACATTATATAAACCAACGCACTCATTTTTTATACGAACGTTGAGACCGAGATTAGCCTAAATGTTAAGAAAATTCTGGGGTCAATTAATTAACCTTTTGGGCTGTCCGTACTTTTTCATTCAGGGCTATTCGACTAAAGTTCAAAACAAAAACTAATATATAGATTTAGGCCAGCCTAAAGAGCTCCTGGGCGGGTTGTTCAGAGCCAAATTAAGCTAACCCAGGAAAAGGTAGAATTTTGATTTGAGTTTTGTAGCTTTGCGTTGAGGTTTTCTGTATATTGTTTGGCCTTCTGTTTTGAGTTTTAATAATCACTATATACATAAAACAAAGCAGGAAAAAACATATGTATAGAAAAAAAAAATTATAATTTGGTTAATTTTTAATCCTGGGTTAGCGTTAACCGGCTTCCGAAATATCCTGCCCTGTTTTCAACAGGTTAAACTGAGAGGAGCCCGCGATCCAATCAAAAACCAGCACTTGTTCAGCGGTCAACTTCATAAAAACACGCGACCACGATCAGCCGTAAACTTGAGCCCGCGATATGGTCACGTGATAATGGTCACCGGATACCTTGTTTTGACAGGTGTCAATTGATCATAAGATGGATGTTCATTACCAAAGAAGTACACGGTAAACCAAGGCTGCATGTCTCTGTCAACCTATTATTTAGAGTATGGCCGCCATGTTGCGCGACTCCCTCGTCGTCGTCGTCGCCGTCGCCGTCGTGCGTACGCGCCCACGAGCAATACCGCTAGCTATGATAACCATGAGAAAATCAACTCATGGGTTTCCTTTTCTTTCCTATATCAGTATGGGGCTCCGCTACCAAAAATTTAGACGTTTGGACCAGGTTGTTCGAAACGTATTCAGGAACATTGATTTCGTTTTTTTTTTTTTGTTTTTGTTTTTCCATGGATCTCGCGTGCGACACAGCCCATGAACTTGCAAAAATGAACTCGACCAATATTTTTTTCAAAACAGGCCTTAAGCTAGTTAGCAACAACTGATCATGAGGAGGCAAAACGAAGAGAGAGTTGGAAGTAATATATCAAACGTGGAACGTGATATATCAAACGCGTATTTTTGACGAACTTCGAGGTATTTGAAAATGTGGTCAAACAATGTCTTTTTGTGCTTGATACATCTTCTCAATCGAAACTAAAATAGAAAAGAAAATGGAGAACTAATATCGTCAAAATTTATGCTAATTAAGATCAGATATCCAAACACCGTCACCATCATGAATCTCTTTGTTTAATGCTTTGAGAGCTAGAGTTAAGGGTTTTCACGACGTGTAACATTAATATTACTTAAAAGATTAAACATAAATATTACAAAAGGTGCTGTTACAGTTACTGGGAAGAAGCAAGAAGAAAGCTACTGAAGGGCGTTGCAACTGAATACTGGAATAGCAACCATCGCCTGAGCTGCTGTATTGCAATGGGGTTTGTCCGGCTGCAAACGGACTTGGCACATTGCCCGCCTGAAAATTAAAGAAACACAAAAACAGCGTTTTGACAGCTTGGTATCGAGTCATGCATGCAAATCACTGTGAGCATTTATCCGAGGGAAAAGTACGGCCGTGAAGTATAACAGGTAGAAGACAAGAGCAGTAGGGATCTAAATTAACGGCAAGCCTACAGGAGGCAAGGTGACTTCATGGTTGGTGCGCTCGTCTTCGTATCAAGCGGTCCGGGTTCGAGCCCTGGCCAGGGACATTGTGCTGTGTTCTTGGGCAAGACACTTTACTCTCACAGTGCCTCTCTCCACCCACGTGTATAAACGGGTACCGGAGAACTTAATTAATGCTGAGGGTAACCCTGCGAAGGACTAGCATCCCATCCAGGGGGGAGTAGAAATACTCCTAGTCGATCGCTTCATGTTACAGAAACTGGGATAAGCTCCAATGCTGCTGATAGGCGGCTTGGAACGTATGCAGACTTTACCCACAACAGAGTGAACACTGTTAACCTATAATAAACTGTGTCAAGAGCGAGATACTTTCATACTCGCTCAATGCCCCTCTCCTTGTTTTAAGCCTAACGGTTGAATGTTTCGCCCGTTTCACGGCTAACCGTTTACCCCTTTTGGACCCTTGTTATTGGTATCACTACACATACCTGACTGACTTGATTGTGCTGTGGAAATTGGTAGGGTGGATCACTGCTCCAGGCACCACAAACGGCGAGGGCAATCTCAAGGGTGGAAAATATCACAACCAAGGAGCTTATTGCTACCGCAGTATTTTCTTGGTCGGTCCATTTAAGAGGTGCGTCCTTAGGAACAAAGTGAGGTCGGTCCCAATCCACACTCTCCGATTGGTAAAGGTTCTCAATCAGTACATCCCACAAACTGAGCTGATAGTGATACAGTGTTACTCCTGATACCAAGGCGCACGTCATGCTCACAGAGCTCGAGGCGTTTATCTGAAAGTAATAGAAAAGAAAGCGACTTCAGAGTGAAATTACAAGACAATGATCGAAAATATGACAGACAAAGGATCAAGTTTTCAATGTTTGTTTTTTTTTAATTAAATGAATGTAACTTACTTCACTGCAATGGGCAATGACGAAGGAATTCGTTTTTGTTTGGTCTTGCTGTATTTTTTCTACTTGGTTTACTCTCACACGATCAACATAAGGACCGTTCATTTTATATCGGGGGGGGGGGGGGGGGGAGCCTGCCTGCCTGCACCAGAACGTTACATTCTTGCCTTACCAGTGTTGAGGAGGGACTTGATGTGTGGACCAGAATCACTCCTAAGATACCAGCTAGTAACACCTTGCACAAAAAAAACAAAAACAAAAAACAAAAAAAAAAAACAGAAATTACAATCGAAATGGTGAAAATAGAATACTTGTTTCAAGTCCTATTTACGTGAAAAATGTCAGTAAATATCAAAGTTGTGGCGTCACAGTGATGACGTCATGTTTCTTTGTCACTTTTGAAAATTTTAATATGCATATTTTTTACAATGTGTTCGAAAGAGCACATCAAGGGGAGTTGAAACCTGAAAAAATTTTGTCCATATCACAAAAATTACATGAAATATGACATTTTTAAATATGAAAAATAGCTCTACAAAATATGGGGTCCCTCCCTTGAGAAAAATCCCCAAATTGGAGCCGTAATTTTGTTCTAGCAAATGCTGCTATGTTGCACATGTAGTGTACCAGATGACTGAGGCAAAAATAAAGAAGAAAATCGGAATAAAATATTATCCCTCTAGTGTTTTTGCGTTAAAATTAGTTTTGTTACGTCATAACCTGTGACGCCACCCGGGGGGGACAACAAAAAAATATTTAACCATATCTCAAAAAATAATCATTATAGCAAAAAACGGTTTCCGGCATTTTAGTCCTCAAGTCAAGGCTATTCTAATTACATTATCTTTTTTATCAGATTTTACGAAACATTATAGCACGTTTTAGTGACGTCATCAATTATGACGTCATAATCTGACATTTTGTCACAACTTCCAAATAACTGTTATTACAGTTGAGCCCACGGTACAGCGGTATTAGTTACAGAGCGCGCGAAAGGGAGGCTTTCGTGTCAACATTTCACGGGAATACAAGCGCCTTATGAGAAAAATTCAAGAAAAATAATAATAATTATGAGTTCCTCTCCGGATTTTGAATTTTTCTCACAAGGAGAGAGGCAAAAGATGGCAGTGCTTCGAGTGATGCCAACAAACGTGAACTAATGCACAGGTGAGTGAGCAGTGGGATGTACGATCGTTCTTCCTGCCCAATTTTCGTGCAGGAATAACAGTTTTTTCTCTTTCAAACGTATATAACGTTATCTTTTTTGTAGAGTTGTGAGTTACATAAAAATGGATGGGAAAACAATTTCACTGAAAGTTGGAAACACTTAGCATCTGATGCGAAAAATAATGTTGATGTTTCCTCGATGAGCACGAGTTCTCCGAACATTGTACACGAGTTCCCACAGGCTGCAAACTGGTGTTCCATCCAGAGGGCTGAATTTTCACCGTTCACAATTGAGAACATGATGAATTACTTTATTAAGAGAAAATCAGGAGATAATGAAGGCAATAAAGACTATAAGAATTTAAATAGTAAGGCATTTGGACTATTCAGACATGGTCATGTACAAAATATCGAAGTTGCTACTGGTGAAAATGGAGACGTGATCCATATAAAAGGTGAATGTCCGCCAGAGATGAAAAAGAATTTGAAGTACAAGCTCAATGTTACCATGATCAATTCCGGAGAGCAAGCTGGTGAGATCACCTATACCTGCTGCAGTCCATGCCCAGCAGGGAAAGGACCATTCCCCTCTTGTAAACACCTAGCTGCTTTATGCTTTGCCCTTGAAGAGTTTGTAAGATTGAAACAGAGCAGAGATTTTGCTACCTGTACTGACAGGCTTCAAACTTGGAACCAGCCACGGAAACGGAAATTGGAACCAAGATCTGTGTATGAAATTGACTTCAGTAAAAAGATCTATGGTAAAGAGAATGTAGGAGACAGGAAAATTCTTCATGACCCTAGACTGCCTGCATACAGAGACACTGAGAAAGCAAACCAAAACATGCTCGATATAATCAGAGAAGCTAACTTAGAATGTGGTTTTTTCAACATTCTATCACATGACAAGCATCCATCAAAGGCTTTAGTGGAGACCACAACAGCTACCACTAACATTATTTCACCACCCAAAGAACAGCCAATTTCACTACAGGAAATTTACGAGAGAGCAAATAGAAGCAAGAAAGAGCTTTTTGTAGATGCAAATGAGAGAGAAAGAATAAAGGAGGAAACAAAACAGCAGAGTGGATCTCAAGAATGGTTTGAAGTCAGAAAAATTCGAATAACTGCTTCTAAATGTAAAAGAGCAATTCAAAGACCAACAACTAGTCCCACAAAGGCCATGATAGACATTCTTCACCTCAAGGACAACTTCCAAAGTCAACAAATGCAACAGGGACTTGAAGATGAAAGGAAAATACTAATACTGTATGAAGAGGTACTTGGTTGTAAAGTCAATAAAGAGGGATTTATTATTTCCTCCACCCACCCATTTCTTGGAGCATCCCCAGATGGAGTAGTACTTGAAGAGTGTTTGGTAGAGGTGAAAAGGATTTTTCCAGGAACTATGACACTAAAAGAAGCAGTGTGTAGTCGAGGCA